>NC_140449.1:35593688-35691188 GCF_963576455.1 Neolamprologus multifasciatus | reverse complement strand
TGGCAGACTCTGTGCTGCTGAGTTCAGGCTGCATCACATCTCTCAGACGCTTCAGGACCGCGTCTACTTCTTTTGTAGTACATGCTGCCCTGGCAAAAAAGTGTTGAGTTGCAGGTTTTGATTTTCTGATGACTCTCATCATGAGGATAATGGCGAGGTCACTGGAAATTTTCTCAGCATCAGAAGATGACACTGATACAGACTTCATCTCTGACATGTCAGAGGAATCCTTGAGTGAGCCTGAAACACTGGCAGAGCGTTTTTGGGGAGAAATGCTCCCAGACTTTGGTGTCTGACGTGTCTGATCAAGTTCCAGAGAGCATTTTTCTGGGGTAATGCTCCCAGATTTTGCTGTCTGATCAGGTGCCAGAGAGCATTTTTCTGGGGTAATGCTCCCAGATTTTGGTGTCTGATCAGGTGCCTGAGAGCATTTTTCTGGGGTAATGCTCCCAGATTTTGGTGTCTGATCAGGTGCCTGAGAGCATTTTTCTGGGGTAATGCTCCCAGATTTTGGTGTCTGATCAGGTGCCTGAGAGCATTTTTCTGGGGTAATGCTCCCAGATTTTGGTGACTGATCAGACACCTGATCAGACACCTTATCAGGTGTCTGATCAGGTGTCTGATCAGGTGCCAGACAGCATTTTTCTGGGGTAATGCTCCCAGATTTTGTTGTTACAGGTAATGGAACAGATTCTCTTCCACTGCCATCTGAATCTGTGCTCCTTTCCTTTGTTGGCGTCTTTGTTCTTTTAATAATTTTCTGGATGTCTTCCACAACCACAGAAACCTTGTCCTCAATCACTTGATCTTGGTTGTCGTTCTCCACCCAGAGTAAAAGCTTTTGCACAAACTTTACTACTTCGTCTTCTACGAGCACATAGAGGACTTCGGCAGAAAAGGGACGCTGTGATCCATGTGCTGGTTGTGGAGTCCTGGAGATGACAGTGTCAGACAGGGATCTACCCATTACAGGTTCGGGGACTTGATACAGTCGATCCGTCATAAGTAGATCAAATATTTTTGCCGTTAACTCCACAGTAAAATCTCTGGTTGCCCCACTAGTTAATTTCTCATATAACCGATTAACGTCTGATCTAATCGCGTCAAAGTCGACGGGAGAGGAACGTATGTACCGGAGCAGTGTGTTTCGGCTGGAAACCATGCTTTTATCAGAGGGCACTGTGCCACCTTTGGGGAACTTGAAAATGTTTTTTAGACAAACAAAAAAAATTCTGTTTGCCGTTATTACTTTTCTCAGCTCTTTTGTCATTTTTTCAAATTGTTTTCTCGCAAACATGAAAAAGCGCTGTTTGCGTGCTTTGAGCCAGGAGTGAGAGGTGGATGGCAAACATCTGGAGAAGAAGTCTCTCAGCTTGTTGATAATTAATCCTGCATTAAAGGCAGGACACCTCTCACAGTGCTCTTCACTGCTTACATCCATGTTGCCAGTTATCTCATTTACGATGTCAGCTGCAAACGCTTCTACTGGGGTTGGAGCTCGGAAACTTTGGCTTCCTGCAGCTCGTTTTATTTCGTCCTTTTCTGTTAGATGTTGACTGTTAGAGTCGTCCACATCTTTATCTGTCATCTCTCCATCTGAGCGTGATGACAGGATCACAGAAATCTCTGTGATTGCTGATTGCACGGACATCTTTGAATCCGTACTTTCTGTACCGGAATCAGAGCCGCTCGACGCGCACCGGCAGCGCAGCTTACGCGCTACATGCCTTTTAAGGCACGAGGCAGCGTGGCAAACCATGCGGTGCAGCTTTTTAATGTTACTACATTTGCCGCTGACATAAACGGCGGGGTCTTGCGGGAGATCGGGGCTTTCTCTAATGAGTTTGACCGTTGAGCTGACCTTTTCGGAGATCTCTTCCTCGACCATCCGTGTCAGCTCGTCAGCGCTCTCATGTCGCTGTTCCGGGACGTTAAGAGCGCCGGCGATGGCGGCTGAGATGGAGACTCCGAGGGACGGGCTTATTTTCCCCGCACCTGAAGGCTCCGGATCCTCCTTCGTCATGCCACCCTGAATAACAGGAAGGGCATTTTTGAGGATTGTGCTGGAGGCGATCTGAATGATTTCACAAATCATATCAGCGAGCACCGCTCGGACGCCTGAGTCGCATGTGCCACCTTCTATCACGCTCCACTGAGCTCCAGAGAGCCTTTCGAAGCACCTGTTGATAGGTGGCAAAATCTGGTCTGGTGTGACCACGACTGAATTGTCATTTACACTGAGTGTTGACATGGTTGTATCGCACTTTAGATTTTCTGGGTTTGAGAGAACCGCTGGATAATTTCCTTGTTTGGGAGAACGCCGACTGTTGAACATTTGCAAACAGATGAGCAGTAATGTTTCTGTGTGAGAGCCCCTATTTAAGGCTTTCCCTGCCTGTGACGTGGCTGTGACGATCGAAGCAGAAGCTAATTCCTTTGATCTGCCAGTGACGTCACACAGAACGCACGCGCACACGGATAGAAGCCGCGCGCTCACCACACTGAAAAAAAGGCACTGGCCATCTCTTGGATTTATGTAAGCATCTTGCATGTATTTAACACAATTGCCTCATGTTTTAAAGATAAATGTAACCATATAGTGTAAAAACTACATGATATGCAGAAAGGGTGTATTAAATTGTTCATATCATGTTCAGGTGAAGTAAGTCAATAAGATAGCAACATTAAATCTCGTGAAACCACGCGTGATTTCATCTCGCGGGCTTTGGATCGTGGTTTAAAAAAGGCATCCATCTCAGTCAAGTCGAGCGGCCAACTCTACGTTTTTGGTATGTCTTGATTTTTTGAATTAATATTTACCATATTTCAGCCAAATGTAGTTAAACGTCTAGAGTGTCGCCATGTAACAAGCTAAAAAAAGACCCGTTAGCTTATTTGCTGTTTTATCTGTTGTCAAAGAATTGGCGCTTTTTCATTTGAATTTGTCTTTGGCACAAGAGCTGTAATATCACATTAAACCTAATTATGAGGCACTCATAACACAATTTGGTTTTCTGTGTGAATAGATTTGCCAACTGACTCTGCAGTTACATTGTGTATTTACTGCACCGTGGTGTTAGTGAGATTTTGGACATTGAACAGCTTTAGCTAATATCATTAGCGGCATTATGCTAGCTTACATCCCTACCCCTCCTGCCCTCACCTGCTGTCCTTTTGTCTTTGTTTTTTTTGCTTCACATTGACCTCTATTCTGCATTTTACCAGGAGTCAGCTGATGGATTGTGGGTTCAAGGTGTTATGGTAAGAAAGTATATTCTATTTTCGCTTAAGGTTTCTGTAACTTAATTATAATAGGTTTTGTATAATTATTAGGTGCATGCATACACCAATAGACCACCCTATTAATACAACTGAGATATCCAAAATCTGCCATAGGTTTAACTTATACCTGTATGTATTGTGATTACTGGACTCACATTAATGCACACTTGAACTAAAATGAGGTTGTAACTTGTGGGTTGTTGGGTTGCAAATCAGAGACAAACATCTTTGGATTTTTTTTAATCCCATAAGATCTGGAAACACAGTTTTTATTCAACAAAACATTACTGATTAACCAAGCACAGTGCCTGCTGTTATTTCAAAATAATTTTATGTCATTTCAGATAAAATGCAGCATTCCAGTGCATCCCAAACATGCCTTTACAGTCAAGGTTTCTGACGGAGCTGAGTTTCTCTCTGACAGTCTGCTGAAAGTGTTTGCAAAGTCATCGGGGGAACAGGGCACAAAGCTAAAGGATGTAGCTGCCATGATGACAGTAAGAACTTTAAAATTCTTTAACTACAAAGTGTATATGTATTGCATTAGGTCAGTAAAAGAATTTTATGCTGCATCTATTGAAACAGTCAACTATTACCTGTGATACTGATTCCACTGAAAGGATGCCATAATTTTCATCATGCATTTACTGGCCCACTGAGAAAAATTTATCTTTTTTTAAAAATATATGTTCTGGAAACTATATATCCATAAAGTTGATGTCAAACAGGAATTTTTGATATTGCTTTGTAGATGCTGGTGTTGCATGTTGACTGGTTTAAAAAGTCAAGAGTTTTTGTCTGGGATCATTTTCTTCTGTGCTACTGAAAAGTTCACAAATCTCTGTTTTCTTTGTTATAATACTCAAGGATGACATTAATGCTCAAAGGGAGTCCCTCATCAAAGTGCTCCGCATCTGTGTGAAAGACAATTGCAACATCTTGGTGCAGGAGTTCATGGTGAGTGTTTTATGAGTAGATTGTGTCTTTGCAACATTTAAAAATGCATTTAGTTATCCACTTGATCCTCATTGGACTGGTTAGGACCAGTAGTCCTCTTTAATAATTTGAAGTTCACATGAGGCCTGGTAGTGAACTCGGCCGCCGGCCCTTGAGGCCCCACCCCCACCCCGTATTAGGGGTCACATTAGTGTGAAAAAACTTTAAATTTGTCATTCTAGTGAACAAAGGAAAATCCCACCAATATTTACATTAGCTTTTGTTTGGAAAAAAAAAATGACCAACTGACCAACAGCTAACCAAATTGTGGGGCTGAAAGTCTAAATTCTAACATCTTCTGAGTGACATAACCTGGATTTCTGATGGGCCGGTGTCTTTCTAACAAAAACTAATGTAAAGCATTTGAAATTATTATGTTTTTCACTCTCTCTTAGAAACTCTGTTAGACCATGAATGGCAGCATGGCAGGCCACTCTTTGGCTATAGCTATTTACTATGTTGCTTGCATTGGTTTAAATTACTCTAACATTAGAACTGGTAGATTCGAAAGAGATGAGTTTAAAAAGGAATCTTAAAAAAATGTTTTGTGTTTAACCAGGACTTGACTGAGGCCACTGCACAGATTGAGGAAACCACAATGAACATCTGTCTCCAGAGGATACGCCAGGCAATGACTTTTCTGATGTTGGCATCATCATCGAGGGTATATTAGTTCTTCAAGATCTGGATAACGTGACCTTTGCAGTAGCCATGCTGTTTGGACCTTTTTTATTCCTTCACTATGAGTTACCCATCACAGCTCTGCTACACTTTTGAGGTGATTCAAAGGGTGGTAATGGAGTTGGATGCAACTCAGCTCTCAAGAAAAGCTCACAACTAAGACAAAACTGCTCCTGAAAGGAAAGCTCACTGTTATGCATGCAAGGTGATCAGCTCTAGGTGAGAGGACATTTAAATCTCACACTTGTTCTGCTGCATTTTTGAAGCTCAATTCCAGGAACAGATTGCAGGGTTCATTTTTATATACTCTGCAACTGCCATGAGGATGAGCCGTTTTTTGTTGTTGTTTGTTTTTCCTTTTGCTCTGTACAAGTTCTCTGTTTGTCTGTTTGGCAGCATTTTTAAATTTCTCTTTGTATTTTTTCTTTCTTTTACTAGTGAAGAGATGTAGCGTGAACAGTTATACAGTCTAAATATCCCATATGGGTCGTGTGAAATGGTATTTTCAGTTTCATTCAGTTGAAGTAAAGAACGTTGAATATTTCTAAGTGTGCTGTTTTGAACCAGGATGTCACAATATGATCAGTGCTGTAATTTTTGACAGTCACTGTATCAATGTTATTTTTCAGTCTCTTGAATAAAGTTTTTGACCTGCAAGTGCTAATTTCTTTAGTTATTGGGGTAAAATGGGTAATGTTAATAGGAAAGTGTTTGCCAATTCAGTAACCTAATTTAATGTTAATGGAAACTAACATTACCTCAAATTGTTTAATTATAATTGTTGTTTAACTGAATCTTGACGTCCTTAAATAGAATGTTTTGTATTGTCCTGTAACATTTTTCAAAAGAAACAGTCTAATTTCTTTAGAGTCGACCGCCATCTTCCCTGGGAGGGGACAAGCATCGAAGGCGTTTAGAAAGGGAGGGGGGATGAGTGTGTATCAGTGTATGGGTGTGTGTGTCCAGAGTTCAGCTGAGACGGTGTCCTTTGCCCTGCCAGGCTAAGTAAACAGTCTTCCAGCCAACCCAGGTGGCCTTGCATAGGGAAGGAACAGTCTAAGCACAGATCTAAAGAAGGTGTTCCTGAAATTTGGCTTCATTAGAACAGGATGGATGGATGAGCACAGCCCTCTCAGCACAGGGCTGACAGGACTTATAAACCATAATATACATCAAATACACAGTGACTTAAAAGAAATCAATAAATACACAAACACTTCAACCGCTGCTTCCTCAGACTGCATGAGTAACAGGAACTGCTCACTGTCGGATCTGTGAGCGCTAAAATTACTGTTACTAGAGCCATCCAGTCGTTCTCTAAAAGTGAACATTAACTTTCTTCAAAGTGCTTTAAGAGTCCAAACACCCACAAACATCTGACTGGCCCTCTAGGTCTCCTGACCACAAGGGGGCAGTAAATGGCCTGTATTTGTATAGCGCTTTACACATACCGGCTGTATCTCAATTCAGGGTCTGCAGCCTCAACGATCCTCAAGGGCCGTGTACTTAAAGACCGCTAAGGCCGGAAGTGCGAGGCTTGTGAAATGGGACGGTCCCAGGTTGCCTAGCAACCATGATACTAACAGCTGGAAACGTTTCATACAGCTTTGTTTGACAGAAATGAAGGAGAACATCTTTTGTTCATTTGTTTGTTTGTTTCTACATGACCTTTGATCATTCTCTGATTAAGCTCAGCTATTGAACGGCGTATATTTTAAAGTAAAGGCTTTAAAACCAAGTTAGTACAAACATGACATGTGGCCAATAGTAATGTTTTAATGTTCTTCGTTATTAAACATTTGCACATAAATAAGTGACGTCATATTCAGTACTTACCTTTGACAGTTCGGTGTTTCAAATTTTAACATTTTTATTTCCTTGAAATCAGTTTCTCTTCATGTAAATGTCTTTATGTGCATTCATTCAAGTGGCTCCAAAGTGTTTCCTTCAAACACTTGACAAGAAAAATGTGATATTTAACGATATGCTAAGACTAAGACACAAATCAGACAAAAACAGATGCAGCGTGATCACAAACAGACACATGTTGGCTACATGTTGATGCTAAATGACTAAAATCACACGTGCAACACTTTCTACATATTTGACAACAGAAGAAAAACACAAACAAAGTTGGAATGTATTTTTGATTATTTTAAATTTTTATTTTATGCCAAATTAGGTTTTTAGCATAATCAAGCACCAAATCACAAAGTCTCCTCCCTGTTTGTACTGTAAGGTCAAAACCCTACAGTACTACAGAGAACCCCAACAATCAAATGATCCCCCTCTGAGCAAGCACGAGGCGACTGTGGGGAAGAAAAACTCCCTTTAAGAGGAAGAAACTTCCGACGGAACCGGGCTCAGAAGGGGCAGCCATCCGCTGCGACCGGTTGGGGGGATGGAAATCAAAAAGGAGACGAGATGGCGTGAACTACAGTTGTTAAAATTTGGATTTGGTGCTAAAATTCTGCTTCAAGATGTTAAAAGAAGCAGGGCGGCGGGAAAAAGCCAGTATGGTCATTTCAATCATCTCTGGCTTTAGTGAACCACCTAAAGGGTTTTCCCAGAGTTTTTCCCAACGCTGAAAAAAACCTGGAAATTTTGGACTTTTTGGGAGGACTGGGGATGACTCCGAGGAGCATTCTTAGATGCTTTATCAGAGCCTCATCAAAAGACGCATCATCTGCCATCGCAGCCTTTAACACATTGTCTGGGGAGCCAAACTCCTTGATGAGGCATTTGGCCATTTTCTTGATGAACTTTTTCTTGTCATTCATCAGACTTGTGGCAGACTCTGTGCTGCTGAGTTCAGGCTGCATCACATCTCTCAGACGCTTGAGGACCGCGTCTACTTCTTTTGTAGTACATGCTGCCCTGGCAAAAAAGTGTTGAGTTGCAGGTTTTGATTTTCTGATGACTCTCATCATGAGGATAATGGCGAGGTCACTGGAAATTTTCTCAGCATCAGAAGATGACACTGATACAGACTTCATCTCTGACATGTCAGAGGAATCCTTGAGTGAGCCTGAAACACTGGCAGAGCGTTTTTGGGGAGAAATGCTCCCAGACTTTGGTGTCTGACGTGTCTGATCAAGTTCCAGAGAGCATTTTTCTGGGGTAATGCTCCCAGACTTTGGTGTCTGATCAGGTTCCAGACAGCATTTTTCTGGGGTAATGCTCCCAGATTTTGCTGTCTGATCAGGTGCCAGAGGGCATTTTTCTGGGGTAATGCTCCCAGATTTTGGTGTCTGATCAGGTGCCAGAGAGCATTTTTCTGGGGTAATGCTCCCAGATTTTGTTGTTACAGGTAATGGAACAGATTCTCTTCCACTGCCATCTGAATCTGTGCTCCTTTCCTTTGTTGGCGTCCTTGTTCTTTTAATAATTTTCTGGATGTCTTCCACAACCACAGAAACCTTGTCCTCAATCAGTTGATCTTGGTTGTCGTTCTCCACCCAGAGTAAAAGCTTTTGCACAAACTTTTCTACTTCGTCTTCTACGAGCACATAGAGGACTTCGGCAGAAAAGGGACGCTGTGATCCATGTGCTGGTTGTGGAGTCCTGGAGATGACAGTGTCAGACAGGGATCTACCCATTACAGGTTCGGGGACTTGATACAGTCGATCCGTCATAAGTAGATCAAATATTTTTGCCGTTAACTCCACAGTAAAATCTCTGGTTGCCCCACTAGTTAATTTCTCATATAACCGATTAACGTCTGATCTAATCGCGTCAAAGTCGACGGGAGAGGAACGTATGTACCGGAGCAGTGTGTTTCGGCTGGAAACCATGCTTTTATCAGAGGGCACTGTGCCACCTTTGGGGAACTTGAAAATGTTTTTTAGACAAACAAAAAAATTTCTGTTTGCCGTTATTACTTTTCTCAGCTCTTTTGTCATTTTTTCAAATTGTTTTCTCGCAAACATGAAAAAGCGCTGTTTGCGTGCTTTGAGCCAGGAGTGAGAGGTGGATGGCAAACATCTGGAGAAGAAGTCTCTCAGCTTGTTGATAATTAATCCTGCATTAAAGGCAGGACACCTCTCACAGTGCTCTTCACTGCTTACATCCATGTTGCCAGTTATCTCATTTACGATGTCAGCTGCAAACGCTTCTACTGGGGTTGGAGCTCGGAAACTTTGGCTTCCTGCAGCTCGTTTTATTTCGTCCTTTTCTGTTAGATGTTGACTGTTAGAGTCGTCCACATCTTTATCTGTCATCTCTCCATCTGAGCGTGATGACAGGATCACAGAAATCTCTGTGATTGCTGATTGCACGGACATCTTTGAATCCGTACTTTCTGTACCGGAATCAGAGCCGCTCGACGCGCACCGGCAGCGCAGCTTACGCGCTACATGCCTTTTAAGGCACGAGGCAGCGTGGCAAACCATGCGGTGCAGCTTTTTAATGTTACTACATTTGCCGCTGACATAAACGGCGGGGTCTTGCGGGAGATCGGGGCTTTCTCTAATGAGTTTGACCGTTGAGCTGACCTTTTTGGAGATCTCTTCCTCGACCATCCGTGTCAGCTCGTCAGCGCTCTCATGTCGCTGTTCCGGGACGTTAAGAGCGCCGGCGATGGCGGCTGAGATGGAGACTCCGAGGGACGGGCTTATTTTCCCCGCACCTGAAGGCTCCGGATCCTCCTTCGTCATGCCACCCTGAATAACAGGAAGGGCATTTTTGAGGATTGTGCTGGAGGCGATCTGAATGATTTCACAAATCATATCAGCGAGCACCGCTCGGACGCCTGAGTCGCATGTGCCACCTTCTATCACGCTCCACTGAGCTCCAGAGAGCCTTTCGAAGCACCTGTTGATAGGTGGCAAAATCTGGTCTGGTGTGACCACGACTGAATTGTCATTTACACTGAGTGTTGACATGGTTGTATCGCACTTTAGATTTTCTGGGTTTGAGAGAACCGCTGGATAATTTCCTTGTTTGGGAGAACGCCGACTGTTGAACTTGCAAACAGATGAGCAGTAATGTTTCTGTGTGAGAGCCCCTATTTAAGGCTTTCCCTGCCTGTGACGTGGCTGTGACGATCGAAGCAGAAGCTAATTCCTTTGATCTGCCAGTGACGTCACACAGAACGCACGAGCACACGGATAGAAGCCGCGCGCTCACCGTATCCCAGGATTCACTGCGGCTGCGTCCCAATTCAGGGTCTGGACGCTTGAAGTACGCGCACTACGTGTACGTGCGTACTATAAGTACGAGAAGTGCGGAAGTGAGAGGCTTGTGAAATGGGACGGTCTAGCCTTCGTCGCGCTGTTCAGGTTGCCTAGCAACCATGATACTAACCGCGAGAAACGTTACAGCTTTGTGTGACAGAAATGAAGGAGAAAAATGTTTTGTTGGTCGTTCATTTTTGTCATGACATCACTGTGATTAGTTGAGTATCTGAGGCTGAGACCACAGGACTGTAAAACATGATTGTTGGGCTTCATTTCTGTACTGAACAGTTATTTAAGATTAGTTAGTAAATAACAATTAGCTAATGTTGGTCACGAGACTAAAATCATCTCACTGTGGTAATGTAAATATAATATGGCCAATATTATAGTATTGTCAGATTATTATGATATATATATATCATATATCCTGTTTCCTGCGGTTGTTGTCAGGCTTATATCAAACAACCTGAGTCTGTCACCTTTGTTATAAAGACCAACACTGAAGTGGTCGGGCAGAGAATCAGCGCTGTATCCATGCAAACACATGCACAGCAAGCAAACCTCGGCCTTGGATTCAAATGAAGACAAACATTTCCAAATGCGTCCATCTTTGCTGATGATGCAGCAGACACGCTGACCTCCAGTCAGGAGGAGGAGCATGTTCTTCCTCTCACAGACACTGAAGCCTGAAACCGAAGGGCCCGTTTACTGCGTTTAACCTCAGTCCCAGTTTCATGGTTCGCGCGGATAGAAGCCGCGCGCGCAACATATCCCAGGATTCACTGCGAGTCAACGGAAGTCGAAGAAAATCGAAGAAAAATGGCGGGCGGCCAAAGTGAAGCGCAGAAATACCGTCTTCAAAGTAAGCGCTGGGCTTTTATGTCACTTCAAATAGTTTAGTAGATTCTGTAAACTACAGTCATGGCTCTGCATCCATCTTCATTGTAAACTCTATTCAATAAAGTCTATTGATATTTTATTGTCCCTGTCAGAACTTTCAGTTGCTTCATTTTTATGCTCTTATTTTGAATTTGATGCCAGTAACACACATCATAAAGGCTGAGACAACATGAAGTTTAATGCTAAACAATAAGACGTCTCACATACAGTGAAGCTGATTGGCGGGACAGCGGTCACATGACTGGCTATGAAATCCCAGACAGACAATCCAACAGTTTGTGAAACATCTGAATGTAAAATGCTGAAAACTTCTGCTGCTCATCTGTTCACAGAAAAATCTGTGAAAGCGACGAGACAGCTGTGTGACGTCGTTTTCAAAATCAATTCAGATCAAATATTTTCTGTTTCACAGTCTGATAAATCTCCACATTAAGACCAGAGTACCTGTCCACACACACACATTAGAGGAACAAAAGCCAAAAACAACAGGAAACAGATTAAAGCTCATCTATAAAATGAGTTTTCAGCAGTCGCTGCCCTGACATGGACATGGCTGATGTATTTACAGATGCATGTCTTTATTTCTCCTTTTCATAATGATCATGTGTTTTGAATAATTGTATTGTTTGTTATTTTCTCTTTTACTGTGGGAGGGGCTTTCATGAGAATGAAATAAAGTAAATGACGGGCTGAGGAAAGCTGTTCCAAAGTTGGGAGCTGTGACTCTGGATCGGTTTAGTCTGCCCACCAGGAAGTGACTGATCAGCTGATTTTTAATGGCTGATGTTCACAGGTTGATTTGACTCTTTTTTTATCTTTAGAAAAATGCTCGTTTTGTTGGACAATAACATTTTTGTTATTCAGAGATGCTAACAGTAGAAAAGGTCTGAGTGGTAATGATCGAGTTTTCCTTCAGGACTTCATCGTTGTTCCTGAAAATGTGTGACTGACCATTTAAAAGTCCAACCTTTCACCTCCACAGTAACACTCTAAGGCAGGTGTCAAACTCAAATACACAGTGGGCCAAAATTCAAAACTGGAACAAAGTCGCAGGCTAACGGTAATATTTATTGAAAAAAAAAAATCTTCAGATTCTCAGATATAAGAATGAATCTTTTCTTATGGACTCAAACAAGTTTTGCTGAAAAACTGAATATGGAACAAGCAAAGCTTAATGCTAAACAATATATATATTAGCTGTATAATACCAGTAGGCCAGCTCTGATAGTAATTTGGTATGGCTTCCCGGGCCAAATGTAATTAGGCTGCAGGCCAAATTTGACACCTATGCTCTAAGGAGTTTAAGACCATGGCGCCATCTGCTGGCCAAACCTTCACATTGCACTACGAGAATAGAATAGAATTCAACTTTATTGTCATTGCACATGTCACAAGTACATAATAAATCATCAGGCCTCATCTTATCTTAATGACCTTGTAGTACCATATCACCCTATTAGAGCACTTCGCTCTCGCTCTGCAGGCCTACTTGTTGTTCCTAGAGTATTTAAAAGTAGAATGGGAGGGAGAGCCTTCAGTTTTCAGGCCCCTCTTCTGTGGAACCAGCTTCCAGTTTGGATTCAGGAGACAGACACTATCTCTACTTTCAAGATTAGGCTTCAAACTTTCCTTTTTGCTAAAGCATATAGTTAGGGCTGGACCAGGTGACCCTGAATCCTCCCTTAGTTATGCTGCAATAGATGTAGGCTGCCGGGGGATTCCCATGATGCATTGAGTTTTTCCTTTCCAGTCACCTTTCTCACTCACTATGTGTTAACAGACCTCTCTGTATTGAATCATATCTGTTATTAATCTCTGTCTCTCTTCCACAGCATGTCTTTATCCTGTCTTCCTTCTCTCACCCCAACCAATCACAGCAGATGGCCCCGCCCCTCCCTGTGCCTGGTTCTGCTGGAGGTTTCTTCCTGTTAAAAGGGAGTTTTTCCTTCCCACTGTCGCCAAAGTGCTGCTCATAGGGGGTCATATGATTGTTGGGTTTTTCTCTGAATCTATGAAGCGCCTTGAGGCGACTTTTGTTGTGATTTGGCGCTATATAAATAAAATTGAATTGAATTGATACCTGAGGAAGCAGGTGAGTTCTTTTTTGTCAGAAACGTGTCCACAGGAGGCCTCTGGGAAACATATTTTCATTCTAAACACTAAAATATGCAATAACATGTAAACATAATAATGATACTGTCACGGCTGGGGTCGCAGTCGTGTGGTGGAATGAACGAGGACCCAAGATGCAGATGGCAGTGGAGATGCGAGTGGCGATTTATTTACAGTGAAAATAACAAAGGAGAGGGCAGAACTGAACATAAACCTCAACTGGGAAAAACTAACAAACAAACCTGAAAACATAAGAACGGTGGGAGATGTAGAGAGATGGCAGCTGATGAATGCTGGGCAGAGAGACGTGGAGTTACACGGAGGATTCACTGAGAAACAGGATGAACACAGACGGCGTGACGAGGAGCACAGGCCAACATACACCATAAATACACACCAGGTAGTGAGGAGATGACACACAGGGGTGGACACAGCTGACACTAATGGACATAACGAGAAGCAGACCTACAAAGTAAAACCGGAAACACACAGACTGTTTTACAACACCAAACGCAGGGACCCGAACGGAGCACAGGGGGAAGACAAAGGTAGGGATAATAAACACGACAACCAAACCCAAAGGAGGGAGAGGCCAGTGTCTGAGAGGGCGTGGTCATCTTTGAACCAGGTGGCCTCCAGTTGGTGGAAAGTGCAGACTGAAGCACAGAGCAGTGTGACGGTTTCACCTCTGCTCAACTTTTTATCTTCACTGGAGCTGATTATTCTCATTTTAGTCGAATCTAAAATCAAAGTGATCATTAGTTTTGATAAACAGTCGTTAATATTAAAGATTAATATTTGTGTCAGAATCAGGACATTTTTCTCTCACCATCAACCATCAACACAGTCACTCCTGTCATGTTAGTAAAACTTCCTTCACGATGATCAGCTTCCATCCTGAAGCGAAAGCTTGCGTGGTCTCCCTGCTGAGCATCTCTGATCTGTAAAGTGCAGTTTGTCTCCTTGTTTCCCAGATATTGATAACGAGGATCGTTGTTTGCTGAGTCACTGTCATACACAGACGGAGTGTTAGTGTAGCAGTGCCGGTGGTTCTGACACCAGAGGACTTCTTCTGTTTGATTCACTTTGAAAGACTTCAGAGGTGCAGCGGAGGGTGACAGTGGATCCTCTGACAGCACAGGTAGACGTGAGATCACAGTTTGACCCACAGCAGCTAAAGAAGAGCAAACACAGAGCTGAGATCCGAACACAGTGACTCCGTTTACAGACAGAAAATACAGACTGCTGTGTGTGAAGCTCTAAAACAAAGTTTCCGAAACGTAAAGAAGTCGGGCTGCCAGGAAGAAAGGTTTGATGTGAAAACACGAGCAGTTACAATAAGACACATAAAAATGTTAAACACGTCTTACCTGCCAGCAGGAACAGGAGCCCCCACAGACTGTTTTTGTCCCAAACTGCCATCCTTACGTTTTCATGAGCCGACTGAATGACTTCTTCTTTAAACGTGTGGTCAGCAGTGCTGATGAAGACACTGACAGACATGCTGAGGTTTGATTTCTTTGCGATCAGCTCTGAACCTCATTTTTTTAACCTCTTAATAGAAGATATTGAAATTTCCTATTTGTCGCAACCAGTGTTGGGGAGTAACGGAATACATGTACCGCCGTTACGTATTTAAAATACAAAATATGAGTAACTGTATTCCGTTACAGTTACCGTTTAAAAAGGTGGTATTTAGATTACAGTTACTTTGTTGAAATAAATGGATTACACGGCGGTACTTCCCTGTTTCATATTGTGGCGGGTCAGGACTGTTTGGGTTTTGTTTGACAGCTACGTTCTGTTGTTCCAGGCGGCAGCGTTACGGTTGCCATGGTTACAGGGTGACGCTCTCTCTCTGCGTGTTTCCTGGGTGAGAGAGGCCTTTTTGTTGTTGTTGTGCTAAGCTAACAGGCAGAATGCTACAGGTATAGCTCTAAAGAATGTAGCATCATGGGCAGTGTAGTCCGTGCTGCAGGGAGAATGGACTGCCATACACGTTATGTGTCTGTGAGCGAGGGAGGGAGAAAAAGGAAAAGTACGAGCTGTCATCGAGCAGAAACGGGAGCTGGAAGCATGTAAATATAATAATAACCACTGCAGCCAAGAAGAGAGCCTGACGAGCCCAGCTGTAAGTAAGCTATTAAGACTCGACTGTACACCGTGTTCGTGTTTTCCTCTGAAACAATAAGTTCTGTTGGAGCAGCCTTTCAACGCCTCTCTCTGTCTCTGCTAGCAAAGTTGACCCAGACAACAAAGTAAAGCTAGTTTTCAGCTACGAGCCGACACGAACCCACCGTATTAGCCAGAGGTCCCTTTCCGTGTATTTTTTATGTGTAATATCTTTATGTATGTTGGTAAATAGACTTCGGTGAAAGCGTTTACAAAGGGGTTATATATAGAATTAAAAAATTATCTGTTTTTTCAAGTATCTTTACAGCTCTGTGTTATTGTACTTACATTATAACCAATCCGGTCCTTTATCCTCGTTTAAAATATTTTTACAGAACTATTGTCATATTTGCTGCCATTGCTGCTGTCCTCTTGGTCAGCTTACAGCTTACTCTGACAAAATACATTTTTAATGTTAATGAGATTTTTTTTAACTGCATAAATAAAGGTTATATAAAAGTCGCTGCCAAAAACTGATTGCGGCTTCTACCTTGTTACACAAATGTTGTTTGTGGCTCATTATGACTTTATGTCATCCATGAGGGATGCATTTAACATATGTTTCACATATTATAGCCCAACAAGTTACTTATAGCAGTTTAAATACGAGCAATCAGTTTTTGGCAAATACCGGAAATCACTTTTTGGCACAACTACGGTTCGGAGCCGCGGACCTTCAGTAACAGTAATAAATCACAGCAATAGTACATTCATGTAGTTGTAAACAGCATGATAATATATTAAGTAATCCAAAGTATTCAGAATACGTTACTCTCATTGAGTAACGTAACGGAATACGTTACAGAATACATTTTGGGGCATGTAATCTGTAATCTGTAATGGAATACATTTTAAAAGTAACCTTCCCAACACTGGTCGCAACATTTCATCAAAATGACCAAACAGTGGAAAAATGCTGCTGATGTGCCTCTCACCCCGCCCCCCTTCTCCAATCTGCTGTTTTTTACTGTAAACATCAGATTTAATGCTTCTGTTGAGCTCTGGTGAACATCAGCATCACAGGATAACAGTCTCATCTCTGTGAAAGGATCTGTGGTACCCTGGATGTTTGACCTGCTTTCTGATCTTTCATTGGACAAAAGTGCATGTTTGTTACCATGTGTGATGTGCTCTTATTTTTAACCTACACGTGGACCATCCTCTACTCTTTCCATCATCAGACTGTGAACACTGATGATGCTTTCCTGGGAATGTCTGCTGCATCCTCAGCTCTCCCTGTTAGCTGAAACACCAGGTTGTGACACGTGAGAGTCAGGATGTGATTGCTGTCAGTTTGTTGCCAACAGGCTGCAATTGTTCTTCTAATTTCGTCACTCGGGCTTTTGCCGTGTTTGATTTATGCAACAGGTTTTTTTGTTGCACATATTTCTTTCTTTTCTACGTCGACGTCACACGATTCAATTCAGCTTTATTTACATAGCGCAAAATCACAACAAATGTTGCCTCGAGGCGCTCGTATTGTAAGGTAAAGACCCTGCATTAACAAAGACAACAGAGAAAACACAAATGTTTCCTCTGAGCTGCGCGCATGCGCAACCTGCTGATGCAGTCTCCGCGCACCAACCTTAATTCAAATTTAAATAAATACGTAACATTTATTTGAGGAGTGACGGTGGTGAGAGAGAGCGAGTTTTTAGATGTGAGAGATTTTACGTTTAGCGTGTTTGGAGTGTGTAGTTCATGTGTTGTTTTGTGGATAGTTTTAGTTTGTGTGTCAGAACAATGAGGCGGCTGCTGAATGTCAAAAAGCCACCAAAGGCAGATTAAAGTGTAAACGCAGGTGGAAACAGGAGCAGTGCTACACCTGCTGCTGTCAGGCCTGCAGGGATCAGGCTGTGATGTTCTCCTTTGTAGTGGACACAAATAATTTGTGTGCCGTTATGGGTGCATGTCTGATGCAGGGGCGTTAACACCTTTCTTATATCACCACTCTGAAGACCGATGAGCGTTGTCAACGGGTTTACTGACATTCAAAAGGTAGCACCCCTTCAGGCTGCAGCTGAAAAATTCACAGCATCAGACCTCTACAAACATCAGTCGCGCCAGGTTCAGCACCTGTCGAACATCTTCTGGGACAAATGGAGAAAAGAGTTTCTCCCTACCCTCCAGCCACGCCGCAAATGGCAGTCTAGCCAGCCTAACGTGAGCTTAGGTAGTGTTGTGGTACTCAAAGACAGTCAAGTGCCAAGAAACGAATGGCCTCTTGGTCTCATAACTAAGGTGTTCCCAAGTAAAGATGGTAAAATACGTACCATGGAAATTAAGGTAGCTAAATCAGATGGTACAAAGGTGTTAACCAGACCTATCTCAGAGATTGTACCTTTGGTGCCTTCTTAACATGTTGTTTTCCCCAATATTTAATTGTGGCGTTTATTCACGCCAGGCGGGGAGTGTTCTGTTATCACTAAAAGTTGTAAAATGTTGTATTACTAAAATATCATTCTCAGTCAGTTGTTATTTATTATGTGTTTACAGCGCCCTCTGTGGTTGCTTCAAGTAATGCACTTTAGAAACGGCTTTATTTTGAAACAACTTTACTGAACAGGAAGTCGGCGCAAGAAAAGCAAAAAGAAGGGAAACATATTGGCACACAGTTTATGGTGTCCTGTTGGAAAAAATACTGTCCACATCTTCGGTTTATGGTTGTATCGCCGGTATGTACTTAAATCATATTTGATGCAGAACACCTGATTGTTCTGTAAATAGTCTGAAATGGTTATAAAAACTGCCTCGGCTGCATTTTTAGGTAAATAGCTGCAACTTTGTTGTTTGCAGAACTCTTACTTTTTTGAAGAATTAACTAGTAACTATAATTAATTACTTTTTCAAAATAACTTGCCCAACATTGGTAATTAAATCGTGTATTTTGCAGACAAAGAGTTCCAGGACCGTCTCCCAGACCACAGCAGCAGCTTGAAAAATATTGAATATTGAAATATTGAAAAATATTTCATGCTCAATATGAAATAAATATTTCATATTGAGCATGAAAAAATATTGTTTTCAAAATTGGGGTTTAAGTAATTTTCACTTCCAATTTGGTGTTAATATACTGCACAGGTCATGGACAAGACAATTTTCACTGTAAGTGGGCTAATGCACTTAATTAGAGGTGCAGTGGAACCCCGACTTACAGAATTAATCCGAGGGTCGAAGCACCCATCACGCATTTTGAGTGAGGCGATGCTGAACGAGAGGCTATAGGCTAATTGCTAACTAGAACAACAATACGTCGTTCAAGTGAAACAGCGAAACACAAGTACGGAAGCCAAGGTGTTGTCACATGATTCAGAAGACATTGTGGGCATTGTAGGCTCAGCCAATCAGAGCCAGCGGATTTCGTTACTCTGGCATTTTGGCGTAACACGGGCAGAAATATTGCCGTTCAGCGCCTTCGTAACTTGAATCTTTCATGAAACGGGGTATTCGTGAGTCGGGGTTCCACTGTACTCTAACAGAAGAATTAAACTGCACACGTCTTACTCACAGTGGTCCAAGGGAGCGCTCAGGGTGTTTGTGTGTTTGCTCACACACATGAAAAATTACAGGCAACATTGCATACGATCCCCACGGCTTTAGCAAAAATTTAGCCAAATCACAACAACAGTCGCCACAAAACGCTTTATACTGTAAGTCAGACGCTACAATAATACATACAGAGAAAAACCCAACAATCATATGACCCCCTATGAGCAGCACTTTGGCAACAGTGGGAAGGAAAAACTCCCTTTTAACAGGAAGAAACCTCCAGCAGAACCAGGCTCAGGGAGGGGCGGGGCCATCTGCTGTGATTGGTTGGGGTGAGAGAAGGAAGACAGGATAAAGACATGCTGTGAGAAGGAGTAGGTGTTACAGTCCCTGATAATGTGTAGATGGAGAGACTCTTGAGGTTCGGCTGTTATGAGGAAAGCCCAGAAACGTTGCCAGCAGCACGCATCGTTGTGTCTTTTACTCAAGCTAATCTGCCATTTTCCTTCCTTGGTTAGGTTTAGGGATTAGAGATCGATTTAGATTATCATTTTAAATTTGGACACATCGTCAGCAGTGGACCTTGGATTCATCGGGTGTTTCGGCCATTATCACTAGACACCCTCATCCAAGGAGGCCCTGCAGGGTTGGTCAGGCCCTGGAGTCACTGGTTTATGTTAAATTGTTATTTCTCTTCTTCTTTCTTCTGTTTAGTTTCCTACAGTTTATTTTCTATCTATTCACTGAAACTGAAATAATACTTACCTGTTTAGCATTTATGGAGCCTCACTTCTTCAAAGGGTTAGAAAAGGTGACAGAGAGAAGTAAGACAAAAGGGACATGATAGGCGAGAGCAGAGAGGAGAGCCGGAAGAGGGAGCGCCGATCTGGCTTCCCACACCTCCCCGCCGGATCCGGCTGTACGCTCTTCCTCCCCACTGCCTCCCAGAAAAGGGAAGAAGAGCAGAGGAGAGAAGAGCGGAGAATTTCTTTTCTCTCGTGGTTAGCTGACTGCCTTAGCTGGCCGAGTGATGTCAGCCCTTTTTAGCCATAGCCAGTGTTAGCTAGCGCCCTTATAGCCAGTGTTAGCTAGCGCCCTTATAGCCAGTGTTAGCTAGCGCTCTTATAGCCTGCTGTTGCGTCTGTCCTCTGATCTCAGTCTCTCTGAGCAGCTTTGCTGTTGTACTGGCAACAAAGCCCCTGCACCCCACCTCCACCGGGTGCACCTTGATCTTCCAGCCTCTGTGAATGGGACTCATGGCCATTGATCAATGGTCATGAGAATTTGCATAATCATGATTAAGGAACTGACCTCCCAGCCCATTGTTCCTTCAGTGGGCAGGTTTCAGTCATTATGCAAATTAACTGTTTATAAGATTGAAACCTGCAGTCAGCTGAGACTGAAGACGTCACCTGATGATGACGAAACGTTTCTCCCACGAAACGCTACGTCCAGATGAACAGAATCAACTTTTGGAGATTTATTTATCTGGATGATTGAGATGCATCAAGACGTTATGTCTTCTAATGATACTGCCTAAGGGAAGCATGTGTAATGTAAATTTCTCTACTTACTGATGACGTCAGACTTTATTGATCTCATTGTCATCTGCATATACGCACATGATCACACACGATCACAGCCACAGTACTTCATTAATGTAGTTTTACTCTGCATGTTGCACTTTGATTATAATGGAAACAAAGTCTCCTGATTCTGACACAAATCGTTAATATTAGCGAGCGATCAGTAAAACTAATGACTGAGAATAATCAGCTCATAGGTGAAACCGTCACACTGCTCTGTGCTTCAGTCTTCCACCAACTGGAGGTCACAGGCTCACAGATGGCCACGCCCTCTCTGAAGCTCCTCCCTCATTGTGAGGAACATATTTATTAGGACATAAGTTTGATGTAGTTTTAATGAAGAGTTCCTCAGAGACCCTCCTGAAGCTGTGAAGCTTTGACACCATTTCTCTGTTTTAACATGAGGTCAGATTTTTCTAGAACTCGCCTTCAGTGCATGTGGGTGAAAACAGAAACCGAACACGTGTATTTATTGAAAATCTCTTTATCACGTGACAGAAAGAAACTGCACTTTATTACAGACAGTGAAATCCTAACTGTACGTTCACACACAGGCTGACAGACATCAGAGAAACTTATATACAAAACAAACGGGCTTTCTGTCTCGAACATAAACTTTACTTGGTCCCAAATAGAAACGATGTCAGATTTCTGGATTGTCCAGTGTACTGTGATTACTAACAAATGTCCTCGTCATCAGAGCGTTTTTCATTTTTACAAATGTAGAAAAGTTTGTATAAAAAGCCGTCCTTGATCAGTCTGCTGCTTCATGTGCTCTCAAATGTTTCTGAATGTCAAACTTCGCACTGATTTCATTTTCATGGTTAATGTGACTTTTTATTTCCTGAGACTTTGGAGAAATGGACACAATTTAAAAAACAAAACAAGAAAGAAAAAAATGAGACCTCAGAAATAAAAAACACTTTTTATAATTAAACATTTAAAATATTACATTTGTAGTAAAAACAAACCCAAACATAACCAGATGGGTGTTTGCCTTTAAACTGCAGTCCGCTTCATTTTCTGGGCATAAAATTTGACTTTAGTGAGGTTTGAGTGGGTGTGGGGGGGACGGATTACTGAACCACGAACACATTTACAACGACAGAGGCGCCCGACCGTACTGGAGAGAAAACCCGTCAGCGAGTGACAGACGGGAGGAAAAACTTTTAACAGGAAGAAGAGAATTCCTGCTCGCTCAGAGAGCTCGATTCCTCTTACATCTCAATTTTAAATCATTTGTAGGCACGCAGTATCCTTTAAGTTCTCTAATGTTACTCTTTAACGATGCTGCCGGCTGCGGAGGCTCCGCCCTCACACACCTGCAGCTACATCAGCTTCAGCCGCCAACAGCAGAGAGCATAGAAAACCTCAAACAAACACTTTGATATTCACCCTTTCATTGTTACATTTTAACACATTCACACGTCAGCGATTAGAATCAAGAGTCACTATGATTTAAGCTGATGAGCTCGAGCCCAACATCAAGGCCATAATTAGTGATAACAGTTAATAAAAGCATTAAAAGATCATTAAAAGCTCTGAGCTGATTTTGCTAAATTATCCCCGATATTCATATTTGACCACACGGCATCAAAGATATCAAACAGACAGGAAGTAAAAAAGTATGTTTAAAAAAAAGGCACAATTTCACTTTTAAAATGATGTCAAGAGCGACACAAAACATGAAAAGACCTGACAGCTAATGCTCTGTAATGTCCAGCAGGGGGCGACGACTCTGGTAGGAAACAAAGTCTGTCGCTCGTTTCATCTGAAAGCGTTCAAAAAAAAAAAAAAAAGCGTTCATCACCAACCAACAGGTGATGTCACAGCAGCTAGGTCCATCTTTTAGATACAGGCTATGGATAAACCTGACTGGTCCACAGGGAGAATTTAAGGAGGACTAAGGCACGTTTGGCAAAGGACCGTATTTCCAGTGTCCGGATAAAAAACATGAAAGGAACTTTAACTCGTCTGCATCAACTAAACAGCGTTTATGAAACAGCCCCTGGATGGTTGATGAGCAGACGTCTCCCCCTGCTGGACACTCCGAGTCATTTCAACACAAGTAAGGCTGATGAGTAATCGACTTTGACGCGCTCTCAGTCTCAACCTGAGCATCGTGAGGCGTTCAGGGACAGACGGTACTTCAATCAGGAATATTTTCCTTGGTGTGAGGAGGTAAAAGTGTGCAACATTTCATTCAAATTAAAAGTAAGGAGAATATATTTTAATATCAGGATTCTGCTGGAGAGACTCGGACCAATCGGAGGTGCCGACGCCTTCGAAAACACTTCTGCGATTCCTTCTCGTCCATCTGATTATTTCTATGACAACAGGACGATAAAGCAAAGTGTTTATCACAAACTGCGTAAAAATGAATCCTACAATCTAAACTACAGCAGAAGATTTAGTGGTTTGATGGTTTTAGTGTCTCTCGTTTTCGGCGCTCTGCACAGCGACAGCGTGATGATTTCTGAGCAGAGCGCCCTCAGCGCTGGGGAAAGAACTACAAACTGGATTTAAAAAGAAAAAAAATGGACGTGAGGTCAGCATTGGAAGCTCCGCCCCTTCACCATCATGTTAGAGGAATATTGGGAAAAGTAATGAGCGACCTCACGCGTACGAGCAGAAAGACGCTTAAACTGTCTCGTTGGTTTTGAGTCTTTCCTCCTCTGCCGCCGTCTGGATGCCGTTAGTGTGCTCCTGCTTCTTGTCTTTGTTTAGGAAGGGAAGCCCCTTGCTCTTCACCATCAGGCCGACGTCGATGGAAAACGCCACAGTCGCCAAGAAGCCAAAGACCTGGACGACAGAGAAGAAGAAGAGCGCTGCTGTAGGTGACCTGATAACACACTAGGGCTGCCACGATTGGTCGACTAGTCACGATTACGTCGACTATCAAAATAATCCTTTGTGGCAGCCCTATAACACACACTGTCAGCCAGGAAGGAAAGGAGGATTCAGGAGGTAGGAAAGGAGGGTAGTGTGAGTCCGAGGACGTTTACTCACCACAGCGAGGGTCGCCTGAACCAAAGAGCCGCGGTCTGCGGCGAAGACGCAGGAGGAGATGAAGAGCAGCACAGCGATGACCCCGGTGTAAATCAGGTCCTGTAAAAGAGAAGAAGAAGGTGAGACGAGCGCCTCCAACAGTCTCCAAGTCGCCGCCCTAAATCTGACCGGATCAACAAAACAATAAAGGTGGACTTTTCTCAAACTGGAGGCGCTGCAGCGTGACGTAAGACAGCCACACGCTTCTTTCCACAATTTTCATGGAGACAATCCTGCTGATCCACACTTTGGTTCATGAAAGTCCAAGTTCATATTCAGAGCTACAATCCAACAACATTGTAGCTCGTGTTAAACGTGTTAAAATGTTTTGCTGCTTTGATCCATCTCAGTTCTACGGCGTTATTTTTGTGCCGCTATTCTGAGCGCATGTAAAAAAGGGTTGCAGGTGCAGGTGTTGCATTTTGAGGAGAAATTTATTTTGAGCAAAGAAAAGCTGAATCTGAGTGAACAAAATTCATTCCTGTGTGCAAAAACTGTATTTCAGTGTTTGTTATTATCCCCACACACACACACACACACACACACACACACACACACACACAAAGACACCAGCAGCCCCTCTCGCTCAGTTTTTGCATTTGCGCTCGCTCTCAACGTGTTGCTCGCGCTCTCAACGTGTTGCTCGCGCTCTCAACGTGTTGCTCGCGCTCTCAACGTGTTGCTCGCGCTCTCAACGTGTTGCTCGCGCTCTCAACGTGTTGCTCGCGCTCTCAACATTTCTGCTCGTGCGCGCTCAACTGTACACAGTTATATTTGTGCCACAAAACCAGCCAATCACAGACTTGGATGACAGCTCTCTGAAAACATTAGAGCAGTTATGCAAATATGTGATGTCCTGATGAATCGAGCAGGTATTTGAAGTTTACACAGAAACATTCTCGCAAAAAAATATCTTTAAAGTTTATTTTGTGACCCAGAAAGAGAAATATTTCAAACTCCGCCCCTCTGTGCTCCTCCGCCACTGCCTCGTTTGAGTTTTGGACGAAATGCATTCTGGGATTTTGCATTTTGTCATTTCGAGCTGATTGGAGACCAAAACATCCAAGTCTGTGATTGGCTGGTTTTGTGGCACAAATATAACTGTGTAGAGAAAGAGTTGAGCGTGCAAGGGCAGAAATGTTGAGAGCGCGAGCAACACGTTGAGAGCGCGAGCAACACGTTGAGAGCGCGAGCAACACGTTGAGAGCGCGAGCAACACGTTGAGAGCGCGAGCAACACGTTGAGAGCGCGAGCAACACGTTGAGAGCGCGAGCAACACGTTGAGAGCGCGAGCAACACGTTGAGAGCGCGAGCAACACGTTGAGAGCGCGAGCAACACGTTGAGAGCGCGAGCAACACGTTGAGAGCGCGAGCAACACGTTGAGAGCGCGAGCAACACGTTGAGAGCGAGCGCAAATGCAAAAACTGAGTGAGAGGGGCTGTTGTTGTGTGTGTGGATAATAACAAACACTGAAACACATTTTTTGCACGCAGGAATGAATTTTGTTCACTCAAATTTAGCTTTTCTTCGCTCAAAAAAAATTTTCTCCTCAAAATGAAACACCTGCACCTGCAAACTTTGTTACGTGCGCTCAGAATAGTGGCACAAAAATAACACCGTAGAGTTCTAACACTCCGGACTGACTGGAGGCTAAAAGTGCAGTTCAGTCTGCAGCCTGTAGGTGGCAGCATCACACAGTTATACAGTTATATGACAGCTGCTTTTACTGGTTTTCAGTCACAGAGTGTGTGTGTGTGTGTGTGTGTGTGTGTGTGTGTGTGTGTGTGTGTGTGTGTGTGTGTGTGTGTGTGTGAGAGGAAAAGCAGCTTTTTACAGTCCAAGAATCTTCATCAATTCTCTTTGATGGTTTCCAGCCTCTCAGTTTCACTCTGGGACGTCTTTAAAGTTGCAGCTGCGATAAAACCAAGTTCAGACTTTGTGTGACTTGTTGCGGGTGTGAGGCGAGTTTGGGGCCGTATCTCGTTTTAATTCATCGTTTAGCGGGAACGAATAAGTCCATCATTCTGAGGCTAACGAGGCTCGACCGCTCGTACTCGTATTTCAACACGCCACAGCTGGCGGGCGCTCGCTGTGGTACCGAAGTGAAAGGTGACGTTCACAAACGTTCCCGATCACCGACACTTTGAGTGGATGCGTCTGTGGAGCGACCGTGACGATCTTACATTACCTCGTTCTCACGTTGTCACAGCCGTTGGCGTCCACGCTGCCTGACAGCAGGGCGACGCCATCAGCCTTTTAGGCCTGAGTGCTAAACAGGAAGCCGACGCTGATGGCGAGGCGGTGGCTAAAATGCTCGCGTTAAGATGTGAAGCCTGAAACCTTTGGGTGACATCATGGCGGCTGCGCCAGAGTCAGAGTTCAGCCTCAACGCTTCGCTCATCTCGACTGTTTCTTCAGCTCCTCTGTTCTTTTGTTCAGTTTATTTAAACTACAAAGACCACACAGAGGAAACAGACACACTCGGACCGCCGTTACAGTTCTTCCTCCCTCTAAGACAACTTCCTCCTGATTGGCTGCCCCTCATAAGCAGCAGGACTCATAAGCACCTCTGATCACTGACTGTGTCAGTGTGGGCTTCAAATGCCTCATCAAGCTTCCCTGTGACAACGTGCTCTTATTGTGAAAGTTCAGCTGTTCCTGTCTGGTGTTTCTTTGCGGGCAGACTCGTCATGTCGAGGTTTCTCTTTAATGCTACGATGAAGAAGAAGTCTGTGGCTCGTCGGCCGTCTGAGCAGCGCTGCGGTCGGCGTCCTGTTCCTCTTTTGATTTCCCAAAATAAAAGTGTTTCCACACCGAGGTGGAGCTGAGGCCTCCGGTGGAAAGAGAGCGCCGCTGAAAATCAGTGCAGCGGAAAGGCTCGGCCTTCAGCCCCCGGTTTCCTGTCCACGCTCACCTCACAGGAAGCAGCGTCTCTGGCAGCAGAGACCAAAACGCTCAAGCTGCTTCTCAAAGATCGGCCTTTAAACAGCTGCAGATACCTTTACTGGACCAAACTCTTGATGCTCTGACCCCTCCCCCTCTTCGCATCCAATCCCACGCTTTCCTGGTTCAGAGTTCAGAGCAGGTTTTTCCACGTGGACGTGAAAATGAGGGAACGCTTTAATTACTTTAATCTGAAGTTATTTATGGGGAGGTTTCGTTTGACTGGCCAACTTTAAATCTCATCTCTATGAAAAACAAATCAGGTGGGGGCGGCCTGGTTTGTGCTCAGCCAATCAGAGGCACCGCTCTAAAGCAGAGGGCTCGATTGAAGCTGGACCTTCATCAGCTTTGAGAACAGCTGTCTCATGCAAACATTTTCCACCCTGCTGAGTCTGAATGTGCAGAAAGAAAATCGTCCGCTTCTCGTTTTCGAGTTTCGCTGCACCCACGCTGTGAGACGAAAGACTGAGCGGGAAACATCTGGAAGCGTCATCAGGGAGAGACTAAAATAAACTGTTTTCATTTTGGTGCGAGACGACAGCGAAGCTCACAGGAGGACAAACGGCACCCCCACACATCCTCCTCAGAGTGACTTTACTCGAGTACTCGACTCCCTCAGAGTTACTCTGACATCGCAGACAGAAAGCTGCGCCGTCCGTGCTCTGATGCTGCAGCTCAGCGAACCAACGCAAAGAGTTTTTCTAGTCAAGTAAAGGTTAAAAATAGTAATAAGTTCCTCATCTGTCCAGAAATTCAAAACGATGCAAAATTAAATGTGTAAACTGAAGTGAAAGGACTGGATCATGAATAATACGATAACACGAGCATCACGTGTGCTGGGTTAATGCTGGCTGAGTGCTGGCCGACTCGGGTACACACTCACGACCTGTGAACATGTAACGACCTGTGAACATGTAACGACCTGTGAACATGTAACGACCTGTGAACATGTAACGACCTGTGAACATGTAACGACCTGTGAACATGTAACGACCTGTGAACATGTAACGACCTGTGAACATGTAACGACCTGTGAACATGTAACGACCTGTGAACATGTAACGACCTGCTCTAACGACGGCCGGTCGGGTCGTTACTGTAGCTTGATGTGGGCTTGAACAAAGATCAGAATGTGCTCTGAAAGAGGAAGTGACTCTAAATAAACATGAATCTGTTCAGATTCAGAGACGGTTTAACACTCGGTGACCTTTCTCCCGCGAGCGGAGAAGAGAGGCTGAAACACGATCTCCAGGTTCTTACCACCGTGGGCCATGCCTCGATGTGGATCTTCTCGTGCAGCTTAGTGGAAAGGAGGACGAGCAGCAGCAGGGTGAAGAGGAAGGCCGTGCAGCTGACGAACTCGAAGAAGTAGAGAGGAGAGCAGGAGAAGCAGCTGTCCACCGTCTCCTCCAGGACGAAGGCAATGAAGGACAGCACCTGAGGGACAAACAGGAAGTCAGCACAGGTGAGCATAGAATAGAAATATAAGTCAAGGTGGCTCCTGGACCACTGCTGCTGGCTTCATGCATCAAACAGTCGGCGTGTTAAAGCGAGATGTTCTCCTACAGACCGACCTGTGAACACTACTGTGAATCTGTCACAGCCTGTGAAACCACAGCCGCCCACTTACTCAGGACGGTGCTGTGCAGAGATGCTCGTCTTTTACTAGCTGAATAAAAACATCATCTGTGGACCTGCAGGTTCATCGAGCTGAGTCTTACAATAAAACGTGTGGTTTCAGTGGGCCGGCCCACTCAGGATCACAGTGGGCCGGCCCACTCAGGATCACAGTGGCTGCAGTTTGACGTCCCTGCGTTAAAGCACGAACAATAACAATAACGATTGTTCTCATATTTTGTCGGACATTTCGATGATTCTGAAGAAATAATTACATAAAATGTTATTTTGTTTCACTTTTCCCGCTAAAAGCTTCTTCAGCAGCTCGCGTATTCACCAGGCGCCGAAACGCTCGTTTGATTTGTCAGTTTTATTCTGCACGTCCGCTCCCGCCATCGAACGCTGCGACTACGACACACGGGGAGAAACTGACCCGACAGTCACCGCTTCCTCTTCCTGTAGGAAGACCTTCAGCCTCCGTCAGCTGCGGCCCCGTGTATTCGTCCTCTCGTCTGAGACGATGGCAGCTTATTGGATGAAATGTCTCCAGTCTGAGCAGCTGCTGGCAGCTTCAGGCCGGCGTGACAACACGAAGGCGCCGGCTCTGCTGCATTTCATTAGTTGTGGTCGAACCGCTCCGACCGCTCAGATCTGTGTGGGCGGCAACAACAGCGGTCGCTCCACACCAGCAGCCATCGCAGGGACGCCACATCTGAACCACCACAGCGGCGAGACCGCGAGATCCAGCAGGAGTCGATAGGAGCACGTCACCCCTCAGACCCCCCCGAGTGTGGGGACCTGAAAGAGCAGGCAGTACGAGCCTGGGGAGGGGGGGGGGGGGGTGTTTGGACTACAAACATGGAGGAATTTGTGGTTGAGCTCTTCCAGGCTCCAAACACTCGTGTTGTGAATGTAAACTGACCTTTAAATGACTCAGAGAGCGGCGCCGTGCAGGAGGAGCTTCCTGTAACTGCTGAAGGAGGAAGTCAGGACCACACCCACTCTCTGACCACTTATCAGGACGGTAACCTTAAGAAATGACACCAGTGTGCTCTGATTGGTCCAGATGTAAGGATGATGTGTCGAATGCACTCTCGAGAAAGTCCAAGCCTGCCCGATTTCCTCCGTCTGAAACGTTCGAGGAGCGCGTCCGAGCTGCACACCTCCTTTCTGCAGGTGACGCCGTCCCGTCGGCTTCTTCACGCCACGACCTCCGGGTTTGTAGGCGAGCGTGGAGCAGCTTGAGGCCTGAGGCCGCGGCTCTCTGCAGAGCCCTCCCTCTGAGCTCACGGTGGTTGGAAGGCGGGACACGAGATGACTGAGAGCACGTCTACGTTCCAACGCTCACCCGTGGTCGTGAGGTGGTAAGAGAATAAAGTCACGAGTAAAGCTGCAAAATGAGCAGAAACACAGCTGAGAGGAGAGGCGTCGCTCGTCACGCCGACAGAAAAGCACCAGGAACCAAAGTCGGGGTCATCAGGAAGCAGGAGGAACAAACCAGCGTGCACGTGTGCAGGGATACTTTCCTCTCGCTGTCGCGTGTTTGTCCTCGTGGTTAAGCCGAACGCCAGCCTCCGTCACAGCGGCGAGTTTAACTGGAGGAATGTTCCACGTTAAAGTGAGCCTGAGGTTATAAAAAGGCTTTGTGCCTTTCTTCAGACGAACCCAGAACCACAGAGCTAACTGCAGACGCCCGACGTCAGCGGGCCGAGAGCGGCGCCGATCCTTTTATCCTCAGAAACACCGACGTGACTCATTCTCCTTCAGTAATCTGATTACATGTTCTGTACCAGCAGAACATTTTTAGGGACGCAGAAAACGTGAAACGTGAGAGAACCTGAGTGTTGGTGTAAATCCTGCCACTGTGTTTGTGCCCATCATCAACATCCTGCACTGACTGATCTGCTCTCACTTCACCGTACGAACATAAACACACAAAGACTGATTCCAGCATCACTGTCATCAGGCCGCCGCCGCCGTGCTGTTAATCTCCAAGTCACATCAGAAACACAGCGAGTGGGCGCAACGTGGAAATCAAAAACCTTCTCGTGCACCTCTGCTGTCGCTCTGTGTGTCATCACCGGCGCCGGATCGCCTCCATCGTGTCCAAGCTGGTTTACTTTAGGGAACACAAAGAGGCGAATCTGCAGAACAGGACAGGCGAAAACGCTCTCGCCCTGCGGCGGTAACGTGGAGCGCCACGCTGACAGCTTTGTCTCACCTTCGATGTACAACCTCAAAAATAAATTGAGGTCTTAGGGTTGGAAACGGTGGACTCGCATGAAATTGGGGTCACCAAGTTTGCTCTGATTCGAGGCCGGCGGTGAAACCGTGTTTGTCCAGTGAGCTGCACTCACTGAACGTGATGCACACAGACTCCTTTTGTTCCACAAAGACCCTGAAATATGCTGCTCAGGTCACCTCGATGGTCCCTCCTGTTACGCTTTAACGGGTTCAAATGTGAAGCAGCTTTCAGTGTCTTTGCTCGTTTCAATCAGAGCTTTAGTCCAGATCCTCTCAGTGTCTCAGACGTGAACGCTTTAAACAGCGCTGCAGTGACTGCATCGACGCCCGGCTGCGCCTCTGCGCCGCTCGTGTGACAAACAGCAGCTCTTCCTTTCATCCTGCTGCAGTAATGAAAACACTGAAAGTTACAAATGCGTCACTCATGAAACGCTGGGTTTTAGAAACCTGACGTACACAGGCCAGCGTGCACGCCTGAAATCACCCCGAAACACTTCCTGTTCAGCACGGACAGGTGAGACGTGACCCGGCGAGCTGACTGGGGTTAAACTCACACCACAGGAAGTCACAGTGGGAATCCTGCACTACAGTGAAGCTGCTGCTAAAAACTCACCGGGACTTCCTGTCTGCTTCACAATAAACTTATTTAGCACTGAGACAGTGGAACGCTTTTATTGTGAAAGCACCTGGAGAGGCCGCTTTGACCTTCAGACGACCAGGAGGCGATTCTCAACTTTCATAGGTTATATTTCTCTAACATGATTAAACGCTCAGCTGTTGTAGCTACACCTCTGTGGATGGACAGGCTGGAGGCAGCCTGCACATGCATGTGGTGACTGTGTAACGCACACCTGTAGTTATGAGGGGCAGCCAATCAGAAGTTTAGATGGACAGAGGCTGAGTATGGACATAAATATGGATTATTTTGTTCTGTGACTCATGCAAAGCTGCTCTGGTGGAGCCCACATGGAGAAACATTAACCTCCTCCAGTCTGTGGCTTTCAGTTTGTTATGCAGGAAGGTTTCACAAAGCTCTGACCGCACATCCTCTTTCTGCCCAGCACCCACCCGCGCCAGCTCCCTGCAGACTCCCGGGGCCGGATGCAGGCGCCGTCCTCCCACCGAACACCTCACTGAGCTGTTGCAACAGCAGCTCTGAGATCTGCTGACGGCAGCCAAACTGACCGCTCCGCAATACTTTCACTTCCCGTTCTGCAGCTTCCTGAAGAGCTGCTGGATGAGGAAGATCCAGTCACAGAGAGGTCACACACAAACACACCGACTGGTTCCCTCGCACAACGGAGCACGGCTAACAAATCCATCCCGCTCCTCACCGTCCGGCTGCTAATACGCATTAATCTGAAAACAGCCCCCAACAAACGAACCTCCACTTCCTGTTCAATTCTGCTCATGAAAGAGACGATGATGTTTGATGTAGGAGCCGCCGAGCCACAGACTGGATGTGTGAGTGTGGATTCACACTTCAGCTCCACATTAAAAGCACCAAAGCGACCTCATCCCCGTCTCCTGTAACCAGGAAGTCACAGACTCGTTTGGTCATCGTTGCACCTGCACACGTGTGGTTCATACAGCGGCCTGTTGACACGCGCTTCCTCACGCCCCTGCAGGCACTTTCCTCGACCGGCTGCTGGAGGTCAGAGGTCAGATGCAGAGAGAGCGCTGCACCAGAGTGCTCTCAGTGAAACTGTCGGTAACTTTTGCCACATCGCTGCACAAAAGCAACAGATTTTTCCCCTAGCAACCAGTGGTTGCCATGCAGCTCGGTGCACACAGGTCAGGACACAAAAGGATTCAAGTCATACACATAAATGTGTTTACCACCTGTGTGACAACAACCACGCCAGATGGAATAGTCTCCGCCCCCTGCTAACGGAAGAAACTGGACAGAAACACGAGTGTGTTTGAATCTCTGCTCGATTCACTGATGCAGCGACACTTTTGAAAAGCTTAAAAGCAGCTGACGCAGATTTCGCTTCTTGTTTTTGGAACCGTGGTGACACTCGCAGATGTCAGCACGTTTCACGCCGCGAGTGTTTCCGTGCAGTTGTTCAGGGCGTGGCGGTAACACGGTTCATCTAAGAGCGTCTGACTTCAGCAGCAGGTTTTGTGTTGCTGTCGGCTGAGACTAGTGCTGGGTAGTGATGGGTCGTTCGCGAACGAAATGGCTCTTAGAGCCGACTCTTTGAAGTGAACGACGCGAGCCGGCTCCTTATTGGGAGCCGTGAGGTTTTTTTTGTTTTGTTTTTTTCTTTCTCTCACCCTCTCTCTCGCCCTTTTTTCCGCTAAACTCCGCACGCGCGGCCTGTACTTTGCGCTGGGCAGAGGGGGGAGGGGCGTTAGTTACACTTGCAGTAGCACAGGAACAGAGCGAGAGAGAAAGAGAGCGAGGGACAACAACGTCACATTAGAAAGGTATAGTAATCATCCACTATTTTCAGTTGCAGATGATAAAGGATTCAGAAATCATGCAGGCCCGTATGACAGAGAATGTGCATCTTCTTTTTGTTTTAATATTTTAATTTATATTTAATTGTGTTGTGGTTTGCAGTGTTTTGTGTTGTTTCACGTTAAATTGGTTTAAAAGGAAAAAGCTGAAAATGTAAATAGTTGTTTTTTGTATTATATGATTTATTTATTACATTTTATGTGGAGTGAATAAATAAAGTATATTTATGGTGGACCTTAGAGACAAAACACGTACAAACTCCAAAACACGTACAAAAGACAACAGAAGTGCTCCAGGTTTCTAGGGGGCAGTGTTGAGCTTTTGTTACCTAGTGGCTACACAAGCCAGGAAGTATCAAGAACCGGATTTGGTGTGTGGTAGTAACAGGTAAATGAACTTTTTTTTTTAAATTATTTGAATAAATATGAGTGCTTGTCTATAAATACACAAACAATACACACATGTTTTCAATTGTGTAATTTAAGTGATCTGGGTAGCTCTGTTTTGGAAGTTCAGTTCATGCTAGAAATGTGTTTTGGAGTTTGTACATGATTTGTCTCTAGGGGCCACCGCATATATTTATATATAAACATATATAAATAAAACCACTTTTTTACATTAGTAATTCCTTTTCTGCATAATTTTATATTATTGTTAATGATTAAATAATTAAAGCAACAAAACAACCTGAAGAGCCGGTTCGGAGCCGAAAGAGCCGGATCTCTAAAAAGAGCCAGAAATCCCATCACTAGTGCTGGGTCACATCATACCGTTCACGGTAACACCGGTATAATGTTGGGCAACGATAAGAAAATGAAATATGGCGATAGAATATGGGTAAAACGCGCATGCGCAGGGCGGAAAAAGCATGGCGGCGAAAGCGGATCGTTGAATGAAACAGATGAACCTGAACTGGTTTGTAAAAATGCAGCTTCACTGGTGTGGAACTGGTTTAGCTTTCGTCCGTCAGATACACAACAAAGCACTATTTTTGGTAGCGCATGCTAGCGGGCTGTCGTTATTACCGTGTTGTTTGGAAAATACGACACTTAAAATCAATCCTTTGATTTTTCTGAAAGTCGACAGAGCCCCTTATAATCCCGTGTGCCTTATGTATGAACTCTGGTTGTGTTTACTGACCTCGAAACGATTTTATGTGCACGGCGCTCGAAAATCTGTCAAATGTTTTAGGACGACTTTGCTAAGCTACGAAGCCGCACCGCTTGATGGATTGTCGGAGCATTACGGCTATCGTAGGCGGAGCCTCGCGGAGTGATACGTACTGTGCTTCAACATAATGTTACCGTATTGTGTGTGTATAACCTCTTTTTAAGTGTTGTGGATGTTAGACATGGTTATGCTGAGGATATGTCGGCCAGTTTCCACTGGAAATGCCTTTTGGTTAAACTGTCAGCGAGGAATTTGCATTTGCACTGTTAATTTTATATAACTTTAATGCAGATAAAAAACAGCTGCTTGTTTAAGTGAAAATACATTGATAGAGTTTTTTTGCACTAATAAAGTTGTGGAGTTGTAAAGTATTTTGTCTCGTGTCAATTATATCGTCAGTTATATGGTGATAAATGTTTCGGTGACATCGCCCTGCTCTGGCTCAGACGACTCTTCGTCTGTGAAGAGCAGCCAAACTGTTAAAGAGGCGGCACCACCAGGGTTTTCAGATCCAGCTTCATGTCCCACAGTGTTGTTGTGGTAATATCACCGTTGTGTACATCATTACATACATGCACACAGGCGCACGCGTAACTCTGCTCTGCACATGTTTGGTTTCTGAAGTACTTCGTACCAAATAGACGAGCAAATAATCAGCAGCTCTTGTTGTTGTCTGCTCGTCTCCCAGGACGGCGGGGCTGCTGCCGTCCACCACCGGCTGCTGGAATACGTGTGACCACAACATGAACTGGATCAGAGGGCGAAACACGGGACAGGATGTGCTTGGGCGAGTTAGTTAGCAGCAACTGAACTTTCAGAATAAGAGCGAGGGGATCCCTCATGAAACAAGACGACGCTGATGACAGATCACGAGCAGGTCAGCACTTCGTGAGGTCACTAAGACACATCAGCTGTGTTCAGGCCTCCGTTAAACATCTGGTTCCAGCTGCAAAGCCCGTTTCAAACAGATCTGCAGGAGAGTGGAGCAGCTTCCTGTCTGATTACTGGCAGTGACTGTCAACGCACCACAAACTGCGGACGCATTTCCTGTGCTGAGCAGCCTGAAGGCAGGCCGTGTGAGGAGCGTGCTGCACATCCTAACAAACGGAGGTGAAAGTTCACCTGCTTTAATCCTGAAAGCAGCGCTCAGAGTTGTTTTGGTCTCGGTCCAGGAGGATTCGTCCACAGCGATGATATTATTGTTGGTTACTTTCATCACTCCTCGCCTATTTTAGCACGTTTGTCTGCCGGGACATTACAGCATCACCTCACCTGCATGGATCCAACTCAGGTGTACAAGTCTTTTTTAAAAGCAGCAAACTAGTGATCATCATCGCTAACAGACCGGTGATCATTGCAGACTCTGTCACCATTTCTCACGCTCACAGTGTTTCCTGTCAGTCAGCTGATGGTCGTAAGCCTGCAGAGACTCGCCGAGGATCGACTCTGCAGCCGCTCGCTTTCGGTTTTTGGGGGGTTTCCACAGTAACGACCCTGAAATGAGCTGAAACTAGAACAGATCCTGTCAGCTACACAGCTGGGCGTGGCCACCAAGACATCACTCGTCGCTCCAGGTTGTTTTATACGGTCCAGCCTGCAGATGGTCAGTGGTCACTTTTCTCTGGGCTGTGCCCGAGGCCCCGCACGCCCAAGGCCCCGCCCGCACGCACGAGGCCCCGCCCGTTTGCATGTGCGTTTCTTCACTGCTGCTCCTTCTGCAGCTCTGACATGTAAAGAGCTGAACTCTGCTTCACCAACACTGAGCTGCAGGATCGCTGCACATGTGCATAATTCACGGAAGTCACAGAGCAGCCGCTGCATTGTTTTCCTGCACAGTGGACGGTCACAGAAACATCAGACCCACAGCAGAGTCAGAGGCGAGGAAGCAGAGACGAACAGTCTTTTAAGACATCTGAGGCAAAGTTTCAGCAACATGTCAAACACAGTTTCAGTTTCAGCACCTACATAATGAAGCTTTCCTCTCTGAAGCATCAGAAAGCTGCTCTTCTGTCACAGCTTTCAGACTGAGCTACTGTTCACCACACCGGACAGGAAACCGGGCACCTCTCCACAGGAAGGGCCGGCGTCTTCCTGCAGGGGCGCGATCCTCGCTGTTAAAGGAAGTTTAAAGAGCGCGTGCAGGTCGGGCAGAGCCTGAGAGCGAGCGACAAATATCTGAAACTTATTCTGAAGGACGATTTAATCATTTACCAACATGTTTAAATAATCCCAATCTCGATAATTCTTATTCCAACTAAATATCACTGATTTAAAATAAAAACAACTTTTAATTCTTTAATTTTAAATCTGAGGAAGGTCGTGATTTTTTTACTGGATATTTTACTTGAACAGTTTTAATTAAAAGTCTGCAGACGTGCAGCACAGAGGACGCTGATGATGTCAGCGTCAGCTCACAGAGCAGCTCGGTGTAAAAACAAGTGAAGGAGGGAAAAAAATTAAGCTTCATTTCTTTTACGACACACCTGCAAACACACGTTTCAGTTTCAGCCAATGAGCTGAGACGATGAGGAAACCCTGAAGGTTTCACAGTTTGTGTGTTTGCAGGTGTGAGTGAATGCTCAACGAAAGCATCTCATTGGCTAACGAAGAGTCACATGAGTCTGAGCATCTTTGAACTCACCACTTCAACGACTTTCAGGATGAAGCGGTTTCTGTCCAGGTGGGGCGAAGGGATCAGGCAGAAGCTCTTCCCGGGGTTTGGGGTCGTGGTGGGAGTATAAACTTGTTCAGCCATGATGGAGCTGAGAGAGAGAACAGAGACGTCAGATCACGAACACCACACACTCATGGTTGCTGCTCTAAACGGGACAAAAACCTGCAGCGCTAATATTTCAGAGCCATAACTGTCACTCGAATCTCACACCAGAGGCCGGCAGCAAGTAAGTTCCAGCTCAGCAGGTTTCATACATCAGAAACTCCTTCAGCACAAAAACTGTTTAAACACACTTCAAGTCAGGCGTGCTCAGCATCAGTTACCATGGTGATGGTGAAAAGAGGACTGAGAACTGTGGCTTTAAGCTCGCTAACCGTTAACCTCGCTTCGGATCTGCTCTCAGACCGGCAGCGTTATTAAAGCTCGTCCCACCATCAGACTTCATCTCTGCAGCAGCCTCCAAGTTCACAAAGGAGGAGAACCGGAAACCACAACACACAGTCCGCCTGTTCAGGGGTCAGGGGTCAAAGCTCACGTCACTGAATCCTGTTTTACGTCACATTCAAAGGGAGACGAAGTCATTTTATAATATCTCAAATGCTCGCCCACTTCCACAGGAACCACGTGACCACCTTTAAAATCTCACCAACAACCTTTATTCATCTGTTTAATAATAATAGTGATAATAATACCCAGCTGCCCCGAAACAGCAGGATTTTTTAAAACGCTGAATGGACGTGAAGTTAAAGCTGCTGAGCAGAAAGCTAAAGCAGTCACAGAGATGATGATGGTGGCTGTGGTTTGGATTTAAGGACATGTAATGTATTCATGTCCAACGATGGGAAATCCCTGTTTCAGAGCAGCCGAAACACAAAGTCCACCTTAAAAAACAAACAGTGAAAGAAAAAAAGCTCAGATCTAAATATGACGTCAGGCTCGTTTGTCTTCATAAACAGCAATAAGGTCGACATGACGTCACGCAGGACAAATGAAGTGAAAAGCGCTAAAAGGTCGCTGAATGCATTTCTGCACGCGTCCGTCTGCACTTCAGCCTCCGTGGAGCTTCTCCGTGGAGCTTCTGCGGGGACATTTCAGATCAATTTCTCATTTTCACAGTAGTGAAAGCGAAAGTGATCGGGGCAGGTGAGCACAGCTCAGGTGTGATAAGAGCAGTTAATGAAGCCAGTCGGCCATGTTTGAACCACAACACTGAGCTGTAATGAGAAATGCTGATAATGAGCGAGTTTGTGATTACAGACAGCTGCAGGTCCAGTTAAAGAGTGTCCCGACAAACTGAACACACTGCACGCCCCAACTCTGCAGATTATTCGGTGATAAACCAACTTTTTAAGCCCACACGGCCCGCGATCAAATACACGATAAAGACGAAGAGGCTGCTGCCGAAATGAAGAGCGGCTCGGTCACTAAATATCTGAAGATTCTGCGATGATTTTAATTCAGCGCTTTTCTCCAGAAACGACCCTGGAAATTAAAATTGACCTAATTCTGAATGAAGTCTGGCGTACGTCGCACTTCCTCGTGAAACGGACGCGCTGTGGGCTTCGTATCGACTTTTGATGGTGGCCTGAAATCTGCGTAACGTAACCACTAAAACAGGAAGTGAGGATAAAGTTTGAAGTCGATAAAAACGCGAATGTTCAGAAACAAACTCACCGTTCAGTTTTCTGCCGCTGAGGACGAAGATAAAGTTTCCAGCTGTAAAGTTCAGACTCAACTCGAAGCCTTCTTCCTCTCTAATATTCCTCAAACTTCCGCATTCTGCCCTGCCGTGCCTAACACACCGGGAAGATTTTCAAAGTAAAGGTGCTCAACGCTAGTAACAAGGAAAGAGTTTCAAATGACCAAAATAAGACAGAAAGGCGTGAAAAGGTGACACAACACGTGAAAAGAAAAAAGAATGAAATGAATCTTTAAAAAAGGTAACAACAAAAGGAAATAAAGTTAAAAAAGTGGAAAAATTGAAACAAAATAAGATGTCAAGTATGAATAAATAAGGTGATAACAAGACAATATTAAGAATATAAAATATAATATAAAAAATAAGAAAAAAAGACTAAGACAGTGTCTGCGACAAGGAAGAAAAACAATGGACTCGAACAAGAAACATGTTACCAAAACACAAAGTGACCAAAAACAGATCAACTGGACCAAAACAGCATTCAGCACAATACTAATTGCAGCGTTACGGAGACAGCATTACAGTGCGTTGTTTAACTGTATAAAAAGTGAACCATGTGAGGACAATTCTGACATGAGTAATGACACTATAAGTATCAGGACACATGAAGCATATGAAGCCATTCATAGTTATCTGATAATAAAGCTTCTGGTTTGGATCACATCACTGCAGAACATTTAAAACATGCTAGTTTAAGGCTAGCTCCTCTTCTAGCGCTCTGCTTCACTGGGTCTATGATTCATGGCATATTACCGGACTCAATGCTGTGTATTTTACTGGTACCAGTTATGAAGGACAAAGCTGCAAAAGTGAGCTGTTTGGATAATTACAGGCCGATTGCACTCGCCAGTATTTTATCTAAGGTGTTAGAAAGAATCTTGTTTGACAGACTTAGTGTGTTCATCTGACAGCGGTGTAAGCTCTATGTGCAGGCAAATGCTACTGCACGCAAATTCAGCTTTTGTTCACTTCCAGTTAAAGTGGCTTTGTTTAAAGCGTATTGCACACCGCTATATACTGCCCCCTTGTGGTCATCCTACAAACAATGTAGCATGCAGAAGCTGCATGTTGCATATAATGATGCGATGAGAATTCTTTGCAGGAGACCTAGAGGGTGTAGTGCCAGGCAGATGTTTGTAGCTGTGGGTGTTTGGACTTTAAAAGTGCTTTTAGTTAATGTTCACTTTTAGAGAACGACTGGATGGCTCTAGTAACAGTGTAATTTTAGCGCTCACAGATCCGACAGTGAGTGGTTCCTGTTACTCATGCAGTCTGAGGAAGCAGCGGTTGAAGTGTTTGTGTATTTATTGATTTCTTTTAAGTAATTGTGCTTTATGTATATTATGGTTTTTATATTTTTACAAATGTTTTATATTTATTATAAATATATAAATAATAAATAAAAATTTATATAAAATAATAAAACATACACACACACATATATATATGTATATGTGTGTGTGTATGTTTTATTATTTTATATATATACATACATACATACATATATATATATATACACATACACACACATACATACAGTGTATATATATATATATATATATATATATACACTGTATGTATGTGTGTGTATATATATATACGTATATATATATATATATATATACGTATATATATATATATATACGTATATATATATACACACACATACATACAGTGTATATATATATATATATATATATATACACTGTATGTATGTGTGTGTATATATATATACGTATATATATATATATATATATATATAATGTATATATATACACACATATTAAGGTTGTGTTTTTTTTGGGGGGGGGTTGTGTGTGTTTCTGTCTTGTTTTTATGGACAGGAAGTCTGCCAATAAAGATTGAATTCAAACAAATATATAAAACCGAGTGACAGCAGGAGGAGGTCTGCTCTGCTTCTCATGGTGTTATTAATTATTATTAATTCTACTGAACAAATCCAGCTTTGCCTATAAATAAAGCAACATGTGGGAATTATAACTTTAGCTGCAGAATATGAAACAACCAAAGGGTTCAAATACAAAAATGTACAAAATGATTTTTTCATCCACAATATAATGAAGTAAAAATATACAACCCAACTAGAGCACACGTTTAGGATAAACACATCATCAACAACGAAAATAAAAAGTGGAAAGTGGAAAATTGAAGAGAAAAAAAATTAATTCATAAAAAACAAAAAATGAAGAATCATAAGTTTGCAGATAAATAGAAACGGAGGAGAGAAAAAACAATTTCATTTATAAAAAACAACAAAGAGAAAGAACCAAATTTAACAAAAACAAACAAATAAACAAAAATCTGTGAAGGTAAAGGCAAATTCAAAAATAAAATAAATGAATAAATAAACAAAAATATTCATAATTTAAAAATATGGGCAGAAAAAAATGACCCGAATTGAAAAAAAGCTCGTAAATCTGAGGTCAGATATAAAAATATAAATTTGTATTTTCTTACTGCCCGTGTCTCTGATCATAATGTGAACCGTACTGATTTATTACAAATGAGTCAGCGGCGCTCCTCCGGCTCTGCTGCCCGGCCTGTGCCGCCGGTGTGCGGCCTGCAGGGGTCGCTGCAGCCCGCGCCTCTCCCACGTCCTCCGCTCCCTCTCCGCCGGCGTGTGTGAGGCTTTCCCCGCTATAAAGCTGCGCGAGGTGACTGGAAGCTGGAAAGGCTCTCCAGCAGCCACGGGAGGAGGAGGAGGTGGATGAAGATGAAGCTGTGTGTCCGTACGCTCGCAGCTGATCTCAGTTCAGTCCGTCTGAGCTGAGCGGAAACTTTGGATGCTTTTCTCGCTCTGGAGCTTCTTCTTCTTCTTCTTCTTCATGAACATCTGAGCAGGTAAAAACTCAGAGCTTCATCTTTCACAGCCTTTACTCATCATTCTTTTATTGTTTATGTCTCCACTCTGACTTCCTGCCTGATTCTTTAACCTTTATGATGACAGAGAGGAGATTAAAGCTGGATTCACTCCAGCACTCTGAGCATCTCAGGTCAAAGCACTTTCATCTTCTCCTCCTCATGTCTTTAGTCTCACGGAGGATGGATGGGTGAGGGATGGATGGGTGAGGGATTGATGGGTGAGGGATTGATGGGTGAGGGATGGATGGGTGAGGGATTGATGGGTGAGGGATGGATGGGTGAGGGATGCAGTCTTGTGTTTTTTTTTTCTTTGTTCTTCAGTTGTTTTAATTATGGGGTGAATGTAAATGTTGGAGTGCTCCTATTGGCTGAGTGTGTCTCAGATATATGGAAATGAGCCCATGTAATTTAGTCCTGTGGACATGAAAGGTCTGGGCCTTTATTTTGAAAGGACATTGAGTATTCGTGTTTCTTTGTGAGAAACAGCACAGGTGTTGATTTATGACCCCACAGTGAGCTCCGTGACTGTCTGTGGATTTTTCACGGGTACTTTAAAAAGCAGGAGAAGCTTCAGTAGCGCTGACGTTTCCTCGCAGCCAGTGAAGCTCCGACTGGACACGGATGTTTGTCCTTAATCGCTTTGTGTGTTTGTCTCATTAATCAATATGATGGATCATTATTATTCATAAATATGAGCCACGCACAGAGAGACGAGTTGTTCGTTATTATCCCTGCAGAGGAAAAACTTCTCAGCTCGATCTGATCGATAAATCATCAGCTGTGATTGGTTCTCCGAGGATGAAGGATGTTCGTGCTTTGATATCATTTATGGTTCTCGGTGTTTATTGATCAGAGCATCGGTGCTGTGAGTCCGATTAATCCGTCTCCACCTGTGGTGACGTCACAGTGACCTCAGCAGCTCCTTCCTGTCAGCTTTTGAATTTGTGCTTCGCTTATGAATCTTTGTGATAGTTTGTTGTTTATTTCCAGAGTTTACAATATTTTTCTTTTTTACTTTTAACCTGTTTAGTTTTTGTCTGTTAGTTTTTTAATCATCATTTTCTGTCTTTTCTGGGACCATTTTAGGCTCTTTATGCATCTTTGTGTTTTCTTTTCACCTGTTTGTTTCTTTTTGTGATCATTTTACATGTTTTTAATAAATTTGGTTTTTATGTCTAAACATTTTACAACTTTTTTCAGTTTTCATTCATTTTACATCCAATTTTGCACACGTGACCACTTTTCCCCTTTCACGTCTCTCTGAGATCACTATTTGACTCTTTTGTGATCGTTTTGCATGTCTTCTCGGTTTATTAATTAGCTTTTGTGCATCAGTTAGTTTGGTGTTCTCCGTTTGGGCGTCCCCTCTGTGTCTTTGGGTCCTTTTGCATCTTTTTCTAACCCCTGTGTAATCTTTGTTGTGTCTCACGTGTTCTTTCTTTCTATTTGAGAACATTTTTTAAAAATCTATTCTTGTTTTGTTATCTTCTTCTTGCAGCTTCTTTTCCGTGTAGCCAATCAGTTTAAAGTCACAGGGGTCATGTGACTCCCTGGTGCCTGTTAGTGGACGGTGAGGACCTGTTTTGCATTCAGAGACTTCTGTGCAGCACATGAGCCAGAGGTTGGGAAACATCTGTAATATTTGCTTTGAAGTCGGGCTGATTTGCAGACGTGTGGGCTGATGAGATGAAGAAGAGCGATAAAGCTCAGGGAGGCGATGTAAAAGGTGCAGCTTTGATAAAACCCCGTGAAACACGAGCAGGTAAAGCTGTGCTGCAGCTGCATAATCGGACATTAAATTCAGCTAAAAATACCTGGCGCCGTGTCTTTGAACGCCTCGCAGGGCCTCAGGCCGCCGAGCCCGCTCTGCTCACATCCTCAAGATTTATCTGATTATTTTTACAGGATTAGAAAAGTTCAAAGTTACAAACTTTCTTTTTCCTAATCTTGTTGAAAGAGTTTTGGACCATGTTTCATTCAGCTTCACGTTCACGCTCAGCTCTCTCGTCACCACACAGACCGGCACAGCGTCCTCGCCACTGCAGAAATCCTCTCGCTCTGCTCAACATACCAAACTCCTCCACTCGGGGCAGTAACTCCTTCCCTGCCTGGACTCCGCGCTCTCCCACCTCACAGCATGACCTCAAACCAGCCCAGTGTCAGCTGGAGGTTGGAGAGAGGCGACCCTGAGACAATCGTCGTGTACGCACCCCGCCCTGCGGCCAGAAACTCCATGTTGTCAACAGAATCTGTGACAAATTAAAAATACAAACAATGCCACATAAAATGAACAGAATTGATATAAAAAGCACTTTAAAGATCAGGCTTGTGTGTCGGCAGTCTGCAGGTGCGCCGTCTCCATGTTGTAGCTGTATGCTGTCACCAGGGGGCAGCGTGAGCAAATGTGGAACTACCTGTGAGCTACTTTTCGTAAAGACGCCGCCTCTCCGCCGTCAGCTCATCCGCAAACATCTGAAACAGGTCACAGGACACGGAGGTTAAAGCGACCCGGAGCTTTTCAAACTATCGGCAAAGTTTTTATCCACACAGACAGCAGAGTCTAACAGCAGGAAGCACTGTGCTCTTTCAAAATAAAAGAATGAGTTTTTAGAAGAAGAAGACGTTTTAGGGCTCATCTGATATTAGTGCCATGATTAATATTTCATCAGGTTTCATCTCTACTCCGTTATCTTCACACATGTTACTCAATAAGTAAAAATCTCCTTTCTGGGTCGATTTGGAATTTGGGGGCGGAGCTTACAGAAAATTGAATTTTATCCTAAATTTAACTTCTTTTTTTTTTTACAGGCTTTGTGTTTTATGTTTTTAGGGCAAAAAAATAGAGCAAAGTGTGTATTGTTCATTTTAATGTAAAGAAATACAAGTTCAATAAGCTTCCATCGACAGAACACACGATGAATCGCTACATTAGTGTAATTTCAATAAAAAGTCTTATTTTCTTATGATTACAGCAGGGTTTTTTTAGAGAAACGTTAAACACATATTCTCGTGTCTGCAGTGGTGCTGAGAGCAGGAACAGCTGGGTGTTTTATTGGAAGATATCTTCAGCAATCTTCACACATGTGGAACTATGTAGAGCGCTGGACTCGATCCTTTAGTCCACAGGTGTCGAACTCCAGGCCTCGAGGGCCGGTGTCCTGCAGGTTTTAGATGTGTCCTTGAACCAACACAGCTGATTTAAATGGCTAAATCACCTCCTCAACATGTCTTGAAGTTCTCCAGAGGCCTGGTTATGAACTAATCATGTGATTCAGGTGTGTTGACCCAGGATGAGATCTAAAACCTGCAGGACACCGGCCCTCGAGGCCTGGAGTCCGACACCCCTGCTTTAGTCCATGTTGGACAGCAGTGACCTGAGGGGAACCACAGCACCGCGACGCTGATAACGAACAGCATCGTCACTTTTTAACTGAAAGAGGAAAGTGTTTGTGTGAAGTAGGGCTGCGAAAATCGTCGACGACTGATTTAATAGTCGACGCGTCGTTTGAAGCTTTGTAAGATCACAAAAGACGCAGGAATGAGTAGTAGGATTTAAGAGTGTAATAACGGACTGAAACAGAAGATGGCAGCACTGCATGTACAAGGATGCCAGCTGCCGTTAAACCCCAAAGAAGAAGAAGCTGTGTCCCAGAATTCATAGCGCGGCCCAGCTCAGTTTCCAACAATGGCGGCAGCTAGTTAGTTTTAATATTACTCTTATTATTCTTTCTGGGTCACAAAATAAACGTTTAACATATTTTCAGGCGAGAATGTAGCTGTGTAAACCTCAAATATCTGCTCAGTTTATCAAGACACCACATATTTTCAAAAGCGCTCCGACGTTTTCGGAGACGTCTGTTAGCCACTAGCTCGATAGCTAGCCGGGGCTAGGCTAACTAGAGCCGTGAGAACACCGGACTCCCGGCAAATCGTTTTCAAACCCACCGCCGTCTTTCGCTACTCAGGTTAAACATGATATATAAGTCACTTAGATAACTTAAAAATGTTATTGTTTGGCTTTTTTTTAGTATTTTATTTGTTCCAGAGTAAATCGGTTTGGCTGAGATTAAAGTTATAGTTTTTACACAGCTGAATAAACATCAAGCAGACAGCTGATTATCAGAAGTGTGAGATGCTCCAGAATTTACTCCGGTGTCCTGTTATATTTTAGATAGCAAGGAGTTTATTAAACTTCACCGAAACAATCTGCAAATTTCATTAAAATGTAATAAACTATCATCTTGTCTTTATTTTTAGTTAGCACAGACCTTAAACTCTTAAAGCTGTAAGCTAATGATAGTTATATAAGAGCAGATGCTGCTGGTGCAATAAGCTGTACGTTTTATGTCCAATGGATGATGATCTGATTAGTCGACTAATCACAAAATTAATCAGTGACTAGTCGACTATCAAAATAATCGTTTGTGGCAGCGCTAGTGTGAAGCAGCTGCTGTTTGCAGATGAATCCATGTTCTCAGGGAGTATTTGTGTCAGTGGGACAGGAGTCGCGGCCCCCCGCCCCGAGAAACCCCGCCCCCTTCATTTGTCCTTCTGCAGTGACACGTTTAGGCAGTTTTTCACAGCTTCACACACAGCACTGTGTTATTTATACAGCAAGTGATGATGACGCTGAGTCACTCTTCCTCTCAATCAGCTGATCACAGGATGCTGTGTTTCAGTCACAGAACAACAGAGACTCAGATTGGCTCTTCATGGAGCCATCTCCATGGCAACGCCCCTGAGGCACATAGGTACTGTAGTAAAGTGTAGTAAAGTACTCTGTAGTACTTCTGTACTACAGTAACTTTTCCCCCCTTCAGCACAGAACAAAGACTGTAGATGAAAGACGGACAAATGATTTGACTTCTCAGTTTTAGCCTTTAGGCCTTTACTGCTCAGTAACATCATCAGTTTCACTCTCGGAGCTCAGACTTCTTGAACAGTCTGTTAATACAATTAACCTCACAGCAGCCATATTACTGCATCAATATTACCTGTTACACGGTCAAAGGTCCAGTTCAGGGATTCTGATTAGCTGAGGTGAAGCTGAGCAGACAGCTAGCAGCTACATCCTCCTGTGTCGCCATCCAGCCGTCAGTCAAAGTTTAAGACTTTTAAACAGGTGAGTTCTGAAACCCTTCTTACCTGTACAGGTGTTACGGAGGGGGAAATGATATAGAGAGCAAACAGTTTGTGTTTCAGGCTGGAAACATGATTATTTCTGCTGTAAAGTTTTATTGGAGTCTGGTGGACTGACTCACTGCTGCCTCGGCTGGACGTCAGAGGAACTGCAGCCTTTTGTGTCTATTAAAAAATAATGCATTTAATCAGCCAATCACAGAGCCTCACATGCTGGTCATTTCTGGGTCATTTTCACTCGAGGATCAAAATGTAAATTTCTGCATTTCACTGAATTATCGACACCTTGTGTTAAACTTCAACACGAGAACATTTTGATTCAGAGCCGGTGAAGCTGCACAACTCTCAGGAAACGCATTAACACTGATCCGGCTGACGTGTAAGCAGCCAGCAGTTTGTTTGCTTTGTGCTGCTGGTGGAGACAAACTGCTACAACTCAGCAACACGCTGAGTGGAGCTGATCGGGCCTGTTGAACCAGTGTGAACACAGAAGTGAAAAATGCATGAACTCTGAGCAGCTGGCCTGGTTTTCCATCCTGCCCCGAATGCGGCTTAATGTGCCGCAGTCGTGAATCACAACAACTGAATATTGAACAGCACGAAGTGGCTCATTCATTCCAATTCAGTCCAATTAAAGTCGCTAACCCGGAGTTCACTCGCTCATCCCTGAGCTGCTCTCAGCCGTTCAGGTTAACATGTTTGTTTGCTTACTGACAAAATAAAGGGGAAAAAGTACTGTACTGTGCAAAAGTCATGAGCCGCCTTATTTATAAGTATTTTGCTTCCACTGGTGGTTAACAGGTTATCAGCGACTGAACTTTCAAAATAAAAGCACAGGGATTCTTCTCTTCCCTGGCGTTTAAAGTCGCCGTCTTCATGGTTTTTTATCCCCCTCACCTCCATCACTGATTTTCTGAACTGAGCACAGTCGTGTCCAAATTCATGGGCTGCATCCTCCTGAGGACCCGGCCTTCGCGGTCTACGTGGGCCGGGTCCTCAGAAGGTCGGGTAGGCCGGAAGTAAACGGCTGTGAAATTGGATGGTTTAGCCTTCTGATTAGCGTCACCGCTGTCTCGGTGGAGTTTAATAAACTCGGCCGTCTGCTCCTTGCTATCTAAAATATAACAGGACACTGGAGGAAACTCTCGACTGTCTCACACTTCTGTTTAATCAGTTTTCTGTTTGACGTTTAGTCAGCTGTGTGAAAACCACCCGGGGGATTAATAAAGTTTTATTTTACCTAATCAAATAACTTTAATCTCAGACAAACCGATTTACTCACAAACAAACAAAACACTGAAAAAACATTTTAGGTTGTCTAAGTGACTTATATATTACGTTTAACCCGAGCAGCGAAACTCCGCGGTGATCTGAACATGATGTGCCGGGAGTTGTGCCGTTCTCGGCGGCTTCAGTGACCCTCGAGCTCCCGGCGAGCTATCGAGCTGGTGGCTAACAGACGTCTCCGAAAACGTCGAAACACTTTTGCAAATATGCGATATCTTGATAAACCGAGCAGATATTTGATGTTTACACAGCTACTTTCTCTCCTGAAAATATGTTAAAAGTTTATTTTGTGACCCAGAAAGAATAACAAGAGCAATTTTAAAACTTAGTAGCGGCCGCCATTGTTGGAAACTGGAGTTTGGCCGCGCTATGAATTCTGGGATATGGTGGGCCACGAAGGACACACCCGACCCATCCTTCACATTCGGGGAAAAGGAGGACGCATTTGTCGGCTGCATTCGGAGGAGTCTACGAATTTGGACAGCCTTCGGCGCGTCGCTGTGACGTAATCGGTCTACAGATGCATCCTCAGGAGGAAGCAGCCCATGAATTTGGACACGCCCAGTTTCTCGTCTTTCTGGTCTCATCTGTACTCATATATGTCCATATACAAGAAGTTAATATTTCCCACTTTTAAAGGGTTAACAGTCACCATTCGGAGGTTGTAAGGCTTTCATCACACCTGATGTCAGTGTGTGTGTTTGTAAAATCTGCCATTAAACTCAGTGAAGTTTAGAAACACAGCAGTTTGGGTTCATAGCTGCTACCTTAAACAGCTGTTTCCTTGGTTACCATGGTAACGTGGGACAAGATAAGTGTGCTACAGACAAAAAAAGTCTTTTTGTTGAAACATTTTAGTTTTCAAGATGTGATGAAAAATGCATCCATGAACATCAGCATGGAGTGGAGGACCGGAGCTTTCAGAGCAGGACTGGACCAGCTGAGACCAGCTGAGACCAGCTGATAGGACCAGCTGATGAGACCAGCTGATAGGACCAGCTGATAGGACCAGCTGATAGGACCAGCTGATAGGACCAGCTGATAGGACCAGCTGAGACCAGCTGATAGGACCAGCTGATAGGACCAGCTGATAGGACCAGCTGAGACCAGCTGATAGGACCAGCTGATAGGACCAGCTGATAGGACCAGCTGAGACCAGCTGATAGGACCAGCTGATAGGACCAGCTGAGACCAGCTGATAACGAGTTGATAGCATTTGAATCAGGAGAAAAGTGCAAGAAGTTTCTTGATCTTTGAAACATAATGAATGATGAGGCTGTCAGAGGTTATTGCTGCAGAAACGTGCTTGGCTGTCTCACACTTTTTATTCTTCTGCACAAACACTTTGTTTGCTCATCGCCGAGCTGAAACCTGCTACGTTACCCGGCATCAGCGAGCGGAGCCTCTGAATGACATGAATTATTAACTGTAGTGTTGCAGCTGCACAGGGATCTGTGTGATGTGATTTTCATGAGCGTCTCTTTAATCTGTTGTTGGATGTCATCGCGCTGCGAGCCTCAGCAGGTGGGAGGATTCATCCGCCGCTTGACTGAGCAGCTGAAGCTGCCTCCACCTGCACACCTCGCTGTGACACGTACAGAGGAGCGTCTGCAGGTCAGAGACACGAAGCGAGAACAGAGATGCGTTCCCCAAACACGCTAACACTTAACTGATTAGCTTCCATGTTCAGTCACATACCTACGCCCGTCACACCCTCACTTCATTAGTGCATCACTTCATCGTGACCCTCAGCCAATGAGGACATCCACACCTACAGCCTGTGTTTGAATCCTCCTCTGCAGTGTCTGCAGCCTCACTCATCTGCTGTCCTGCTTCCAGCATCTCTGCATCACATGCAAGGCGAACTTTAGTGTTGGTGTCCTGATGCAGCAGCTGCAGGTTAATCAGGCAGCAGGCTGTGTTTGTTGTCTTCTACTTTATTTAAAACTTTTTTTACATCCTTTAAAGTTCCATAAATTCAGCTCACAGCTACATAAAGTTCTCAGGTAGCTCAAGATACGTCAAAGGTCCTCTTTAGCATCATATTAATGGTAATAATAATAAGGTTTATTTGAATAGCAAAATTAGTGTTACACATACATCACTTAAAAGACTCGAGTGCCACATCAAGACGTGAAGAGGGCCATAAAAACTGCTAAACTGGAGTATAAAGACACAGTTGAAATAAAATTCACCACAGGGGACCTCCTCAAAACCATGGCCTCTGTGAATACTGTGGTCACCACCCACCACCCAACCAGGGCAGCAACCCCTCCTCCCTCCCTGACGACCTCAATGCTTTCTACAGCAGGTTTGAGATGGACAACATCACCCAGCTTGAGGAGTCCAGATCTTCACTCAAACCTGGCAGCTCTGCACTCAGCTTCAGCACTGAGGAGGTGGTGAGAGCCCTCAGGAGGACCAGGGAGAGGAGCTCACCCGGCCCCCAACATCAGCAGTCGAGCTCTGAGACACTGTGCAGGGTAACTAGGAAGTGTGTTCAGACTCTATTTCAACACTCAGTGGACAGTCACACCGTCCCCCAGCTGTGAAAACACTCCACAGTCATCCCCAAAAGAAACAACCCAAAGTCTCTGAATGATCTTCGTCCTGTGGCCCTCACCTCCCTGCTGATGAAGGCCATGGAGAAGATCATAAAACAGCACATCGTAAGAGCAACTGACCCCCTGATGGACCCTCCAGTTTGCTTACCGTGCACGCAGAGGTGTCGATGATGCAAAAATCTTCATCTTGGACTCCATCCACAAACATCTGGAGCTCCCTCACTGCTCCACCAGACTTCTGTTTACTGGTTTCTCATCAGCGTTCAACACTCTGCAGCCTCACATCCTGCCCACTAAACTTTCCACCCGATTTCACCTGGATGATCAGCTGATCTTGTGGATATTGGACTTTTTGACCAACAGGACTCAGAAAGTTCAGGTCAACAAGTCTCTTTCTTCTCTCCGTTCCACCTCCACTGGCTCCCCCCAGGGCTGTGTGCTCTCCCCCCTGCTCTTCATCATCTACACCGATGACTGCAGATCCACACAGCCCAACTGTCACCTGGTTAAATATGCTGACGACACAGTTCTCCTGTCACTGCTGTCAGGCCCTCACAGCACCATGGGCCCACTCTTCAGGAGTTTGTAGAGTGGTGTGGCAGCTCCAAACGTGAACTGAACATGAGCAAAACCAAAGAGATGTTGGTGACCTTCTCCAGTAGGCAGAGGGATCTGGCTGCTTCAGTCACCACCACCACCCATGGGAAGCCAGTGGAGGTAGTTGAGGAGCACAAATACCTGGGAACCATCTTTGACAACCTCCTGAGATTCTCTGCCAACACAGAGGAGATCCTCAGGAGGTGCCACCAACAGCTATACCTCCTTAGGAAACTCAACTCCTTTGGACTCAGAGCAGCTATCATGATGACTTTTTACTACGCCTTCCTGGGAAGCATCATGACCTCCATCACCTGCTTTCTGATTCTGATCAAGTCAGGAATGAGAATAAGACAGGATGTGATCTGATTGTAAAGAATCAATTAAAATGATCATAAAAATCAAGCTCAGATATGAAATCCGTATTAATGTTTGTAGAAAGCATTAAGTTACAAATGAGTGTTTAACAGCTCTGAGAGGTTGCTGTTGGCTGCAGTTTGTCGCCACGCTGTCATGCTGGGTTTTGTTCTGTTGGCTTTTTCGAGTTTTCTCGTTATGTCTGAGAGTTTTAGTTTGATTTCATTGTTTGTTTGCAGTGAGAGGAAGGAGAGTCCACGTGAAACACTTTCATGGCGCCCGCACCAGAAAGCTGAACTCAGTTCTGCTCAATATTAATTTAATGTCATTATAAAATGCTACTAATGTTACAGTTAGGCATACACCCCACAGAAATATCACTTAGAGACTTTGACCTTCAGACAGTGTTGCTGCTCTTCTGATGGACGTTTAATGAGTTGATCTGCAGTTCTTCTTCTTTCCTGGTCAGAGAAAAATCTTTGTTTGGGTCAGTGCGTGAGGTGCAAATGTGAAGAGTTAATATTGTGCTTTCATTCATTTTCTGGTGTTTATTAGTTTAACCTGTCCAGTGTCTCCTGTGTCTGTCTCCGTGTCAGCTGTTTCACTGTTAACTCTTCATCTTTTTTCTTCGTCCTTAGGTTTGCTTCCTTCGTTTTGTTTCACCCGTGCCTTGTTTCCCCAATCAGCCCTCAGTGTGTGTGTGTGTTACTGTGTGTGAGTCCCGTCACTCCTTTGTGCATTGCACAGCATCTGTTACCCCCCCTCCCCCCGTGAGCCAGTTCAGATGTTTGTTTTCTTTTGAAATCAGCCACAATAAAATTCTGTTTGTCATACACTATGTCAGAGTTTGCATTTGTGTTCTCATTTTCCATTACATGACACACACACAAACACACACACACACACACACACACACACACACACACACACACACACACACAAACACACACACACACAGGACAAATTTAGAACCATCAATTAATATTACAATAGCAGCTGGGATAGGATCCAGCCCCAAGCAAGCCTGAATTCAACAAGAGGTTAAGAAAATGGTTCGATGCATGGATGGATGGATGCATGGATGGATGGATGGATGGATGGATGCATGGATGCATGGATGCATGGATGGATGCATGGATGGATGGATGGATGGATGGATGCATGGATGGATGGATGCATGGATGCATGGATGGATGCATGGATGGATGGATGGATGGATGGATGCATGGATGAATGGATGGATGCATGGATGGATGGATGCATGGATGCATGGATGCATGGATGGATGATGCATGGATGCATGGATGGATGAATGGATGGATGCATGGATGGATGCATGGATGCATGGATGGATGCATGGATGGATGTATGGATGGATGGATGTATGGATGGATGCATGGATGGATGGATGGATGGATGGATGCATGGATGGATGGATGGATGGATGGATGCATGAATGGATGCATGGATGGATGGATGGATGCATGGATGGATGCATGGATGGATGGATGATGGATGCATGGATGGATGATGCATGGATGGATGCATGAATGGATGCATGGATGGATGGATGATGCATGGATGGATGCATGGATGGATGGATGATGGATGCATGGATGGATGATGCATGGATGGATGCATGGATGGATGGATGAATGGATGCATGGATGGATGGATGCATGGATGGATGCATGGATGGATGGATGGATGCATGGATGGATGGATGATGGATGCATGGATGGATGCATGGATGAATGGATGAATGGATGCATGGATGGATGGATGGATGGATACATGGCTGGATGCATGGATGGATGCATGGATGGATGGATGCATGGATGGATGCATGGATGGATGGATGAATGGATGATGGATGCATGGATGGATGCATGGATGGATGGATGCATGGATGGATGGATGAATGGATGAATGGATGCATGGATGGATGGATGGATGAATGGATGGATGCATGGATGGATGGATGCATGGATGGATGCATGGATGGATGGATGGATGGATACATGGATGGATGGATGCATGGATGGATGGCGCGTCACAAAGTGCAGTGACATGTTCGTCTCATTAGACGTTTTTGCTCTGACGTTTCCTGCGTTTCATAAATGAGCTGCTGTGTGTGTTACAAATATCAGGTAAAGTTTGAGCTCCTAAAAACTTTCTGTGTGGAGTTTGACTGACAGTGAAGGCGACATTACGGAGACACTGTGTGTGCCGAATGTGGCGGTACATTAAAAAGAAAGAAAAGAAAGAGTGAAGCGGGTCAAAGGTCATTTTTGACTCCGGGGTCTCCGCGAGCTGCGGCTCATTAAATCAGACTGAGCAGAGACAGTGACAGGTTCACTCAAAAACAGAAACAATGTGGAGCTGAGGTTTGTTTTATCTGGAGGACGGCGAGAAGCACATCATGACATCACGTCATGTGTGACTTCTAACCATGTAATGCTCGCCGTGCAGCGAGCTGCAGGAATTTATGAAGAACACGTCCAAATGCAGTAATCACGAGAGAGACAACGATTCAAAAAGTGTGACCAAAACTGAATTGAGTGTCTCTGAGCTGTGACAGTCTGCTCACAGCTTTTTATGTCAGCCGTGTTGTTTTATGAATAAATATGGAAGGATGATGTAACAGCGATGCTGACTGATTTTGTGGGAGGAGCTGAACAGCTCAAACGATTCTTTGTAAACTGTGGAGCTGACAGGAAGTGCAAACATTTTCACACAGATGTGCCAGCTGTGTTAACTCCTCCATGTTCACAGTGTCCACTAGCTTTCACGCACCTACATATACATGTGTTTTATGGGGATGCACCCTCACTGAGTGAGGCTCACAGGAGCTGAACACTGTGACAACAGGGAAGTAGTTTCTCTTGTAACTTTAATTTATTATTAAAGATAAGCTGTTTGCTCAATGAAACACAGATCTGTGTTGTTGTCATCCAGGCTGACGTTTGGGGCTTCTGCTTGGAGCTATTTTCAGTTATGCATGTAACTGTAGGCTGCAGCATGGTCGTAGCTTTTAATCCACACCAATCAAACAGTGACTGGGATCACTGAACTGGAAGCAGGGTGCTTCCTGAGCATCCTCTGTTTTTTGGGATTTCTCTAGTCATCCAGTACTTTAGGATGTTACTGTGCGTTGATCAGCAGGTGTCTGTGTGAGAATGATAACTGCAGCCAGTTATCATGGCGGCAAAAAGGAAGTGAGATGTATCGCTGGTTTCAGAAATGTGATTTCAGACTTGTTTAGATGCTTTGGGCTGGTTTTGGACTTGTCTTCAGACATTTTATTCTTTTGTGTTCTTTAAAACAGAACTTAAAGTTATTCTGTAAATGTGTGTTCTGTCTCGGTGTAGTCCCAGTTTGGCCTTCGCGATGGTTCGGACTGGTGGAAGGCTCAGTGTAGGTCAGTCTGTGTGGTGCAGGGCGTTTGTTGTCCAGCAGCATGGTGTTGAGTGAAGAATTCTCCTTCGTGGTTTTAGTGATAAGAATCTTAATAGCTCTATAAAAAGACTCACAAGCAGCCTTTGATTGGTCTATTATAAACTCCATTGATTGGTAGAACATGATCTCCTCCACAGAAAGAACAGATCTGTGTCCTGTTTCTGAAACATCCTCCTTCCATCGTTCCTCAGGGCTGTAACCTGAGCCAGCTGTGTAAGGAGAATATCTTATATTTTTATTAGAGGATAAGTGTAACTTCCTCCTGTGAAGTGCTTCGGATACCAAAACCTCGCTCTGCCCGGGGTTAATCAGATCAACCCGAGTGCTGCTGATGGGATAATGGAGGGAGGTGATGGAGTGATTGGTTGGGAGTTGAGGTGGAGATACGATCACTCTGTCCTGACCCAACAGAAATGGCTTCCTGTCAGGGCGGAGTCTATCTGGCAGCAGGAGACGATGGGGCTGAAGATCAGAGTGCTCATTAATATATATATATATATATATATATATATATATATATATATATATATATATACACACACACACACACACACATATGTGTGTGTGTACACATTAGGGTTGCAACAATACTCATTCGATACAGTGCTTTCGGTTCGGTACGCATATGTATGAACAATACAATTTTTTTAAATTTATTTTATCAACTTTCCTTCTGACGGTGCTGTCTGTGTTGAGCGCTCAGTGAATCTGCGTTCGACTACTCCGCCTAGGCTGCACTGTCGAGCGCAGATCCACTGAGCGCAGGGCAAGCTAGCGAGACAGAAGCTAAGCTCGTTGCAACATGGCAAATTGAACCTCCCCCACCCTCATTCAGATCTGGCGTTTGGAACTATTTTGGTTTTCATGTGACGTATGACCCTGAAGGTAAGCGCGTCATGGACTAAAGTAAAACAGTATGTTGGATGTGCCACTCAATGCTCAATTACATGGGTGGGAACTAGTCCGTTAGCGCAGTTAGCTCGTTAGCGCAGTTAGCTCGTTAGCGCAGTTAGCTCGTTAGCGCAGTTAGCTCGTTAGCGCAGTTAGCTCGTTAGCGCAGTTAGCTCGTTAACGTGTTGGCCGTCCAGCTCCACGCACGGGGCGATCCGCGGTAGCTCGTTAACGGAGATTTGCCGTGTTGTGGCTTTAACGTCATTTCAGATTAACGCTGACAGCACTAGTGGGAACACAACGAATATGACTGCACATTTACTCTGACATCATCCTAGTGCAAAGATAAGTGGAAGCAGACAAAAACAACAAGCACGCATGCTACAAACTTTACCCGAGTCATTTAGACAGCCGTTAGCACATGATTCTCCTTATGGGGACCTGATATGTTTAATATGCTGCTGAGAATATAGCCCAGAAGAAGCGTATAGTAGAGCTTTTATTTTGGAAAGAGACGTTTCTCTGTAATAAACTCTCTTTTCCAAAGATGAGTGATTCCTCCATCAGATAGATTTATTTATTTTTTATTTTATTTTGTTGTTTCAGCAACATTAAATTTAAAAACTGTACTTTTGAGTTAAAATATATATTTATAATTTTAATCAATGACAAATTAAAAAGGCATCAACATTTTTTGTATGGGAAAAATATCAAACCGTGACACCAAAGTATCAAACCGAACCATGAATTTTGTGTATGCTGCACCCCTAATCATTAGAGACGGATGCGAGGCTCCTCACAGCAGCAGAGATATAAAATCAGGTCTCTAATAATCAAATTAAGCAACTCAATCAGAGCAGTGTCACGGTGAGAGGGTCAGTCATCACGCACAGCGAGTCCAGACATGTGAATTAATTATGTGAACATCGTTTTGAACATGATGTGGTAATTTTTTCTACACTGTATAATTAGATTGTCCTGGATGAATAGAAGTTATTTCATCAAATACAATTAAATGCATGTAATGAATAAAGTGACACCGGGGGTAAAATAATCTCTTATTCTGATTTAATTAGCACCAGTTCAGCAGACTCGCTCTGGCTGCTGGTTGCATTCATTCCACTCTGACAGGGAGGATTTCCCTGTAATTATAATATGTAAATCAGTGAAATCACTCTGAGGCTGGGAAATGTCTTGTAAAGTTATTATAAAGTTCTCCTGTCTGTCATAAAGACCTGGAATAATTGTTAGGTGTTGCTGCTCGGTTCAGAGCCTCCGTGGCTGCAGTTCCTCTGACGTCCACTAGATGATCAGAAGTCTGACGTTAATGAGAAAACATCCATCTCACCTCCACCTACAACACAGTCCTCACAGTTCATGCTTCTTTCAGTTAATCCTGCAGCTTCACTGTGAGCTGGAGTCTCTGACAGGTTGTGTTTTTTCTGGGTGGTGTCACACAAGGCACGATCGCAGGTCCTCGAGTGGTTTAAATGCTTTTCCACACGCCTCCCTCCTTACTACTCATCTCCACTTCCTGATTCACTCCCTGTCCTCCATCTGTCCTCCTCTCTTTCATTTTTCATTATCGGCTCCTCAAACACTTCTTTTCTTTTAAGTGAGTCACTGTAGGACTTCATGATGGCCGTCGCAGTGTTTTGCAGTTATTGGCACGTTCTTCTATTTTTGTTGTTTTATGGTGGTCAGCTGGTCGGTGCGTTGCTGCCAACCGGGGAAAAAATAAAAACAAGAACAAATATTTTAAGACCAAATATAATTGCATAAACTAATCTGAATGAAAAACATAACTCTCCTGTGTTTAATCAGGTTCCATGGTTCTTCCATTGGAGATGTTTCTGTCTAGACTCCAGGTTCAAGAGCTGAGGCTCTTGAACCTGGAGTAGGGCTGGGCGATATGGCCTAAAATTCATATCGCGATATAATTTGAAGCACGTGCGGTAACGATATATATCACGATATATTGTTTTCTTCTGTATAACGTATTTTCTACACTATAAGGACTTAAAATCCTTTAATTTTCTTATGAATTCTGGTTGTGCTTACTGACCTCGAACCGATTTTGGCTGCAGAAATCTGTTAAAAAATGTTTTAGTACATCTTTGGTAAGCTGCACTGCTTGATGGATTGTTAGAGCATTACGGCTGCCGTAGTGAGGAGCTTCACGGAGTAATCTGGGTCCAAAACTCCGTCTACTTCAGGTCCCAAAGTCAAACGAACACTGACAGTTAAAAACGGTCTAAATTCTTTCATCTTTAATAAAATCATCAGCGTTGCTGCTTTATCAGGTGTAACAATTAAGTTTAACATCCATGAAAACAGAATTTATTAAATTTAACGGAGTTAGAAGTTAACAGGAAGTTAGCTCGCTAGTTTCCACCTAAACATTTCATAGCATGTTCTGACTGAGAGATTTTGTAAACTAATTCAAACGTACAGCTCTGCTATCACTTCCAACGTAAATAAAGACAGAAACTAAACAGCAGTGACGTTTGTAGGGTTACTGAAGTTGGGCTAGCTGGTATATAATGTTGTGCTACGTGATTGCTAGCGACACAGCTATGTTAGCATAGCATTAGCACAGTGAAGCTGGAGGATGAACGCTAACTTTTTTTCCACTCGATAAAAGTTAACGTGAGGGATTCTGGTGGTCAGGGACAAATGCAATCATAGCAGGATGCTGTACACGGGCCAAACTTCAGTCAGGAGAACAACTGAGATTATTCATCCACAATACGAGGTTAGTCATTAATATACTGCAACAACATGGGAACAGAGCAGCTGCAGAGAATTCAACATTAATGAATCAATGTTACAGAAGTGGAGGAAGCGCAGTTTTTGGCTTTCCCCATATTTCAAAAGTGCTTCATCTCTTTGCTGTGACTGTCGCCATAATTTGCAGATGATAATGGTTTTAGCCGCTGCGATGCTTTTGACCAAAACAGGCGCAGCTTGATGACATCACCAACATGCGCTATCGCGGTAGAGCGATATAGTCAAAATCTCTATCGTTGGCCAAATTTATATCGTTTCTATCGCCCAGCCCTAACGGGGTTACTGTAGGATTACAAGCTGGATGCTTGAAAGAATCTGCGTTACAATTCCTCGCATCGGTTTGGTCCAATCAGCACAATCCAATGGTGACCATTTTTAAACAGCTGGAAGCAAATGTTTGTGGAAAAACAGAATTTAATAAGCCTGCAGTGGCGATGATGTACGAATTCACAATACAAAAGCTGCATGAATCATTTCCGTGTTAGCTTACTGCCCTTCAGAGGCTCATTGATGCTGAGCACCTGTTTGCTGCAGGAACTGGGGTAGGTGCAAGGATTGGCCATGTGATTGGCTCTTTCTGTCTTCCTGTTTCCACTGCGGGATCAGGAGGACTCGTGAGCTGGCGTTTTGTTGGGTCTCATCATGCTCTTCACTGATATTGTAACAGTGGTGCTTGTTGTAAGTAGTCTTGAGAAGTTTCTGCCCTGGAGAGGATGTTATTTGTCAGGTCTGATTCTGGTCAGTACATGAATCGTTCCTGCAGTGAGAAATGGCGTGATGGTGACGGTTCAGTCTTTGAGGCTGACAGCGAAATGTACGCGGGGACTCTAAACGACCTAAACTAAAGGTGCTTAATGCTGATTTTCTGGAACTTTTCTGCTTCTCCTTCAGACTTCCTGTCCCGCCTCCACCATGAGTGACATCTACGAGTCCGCAGCCAACTCTCTGGGCTTGTTCAGCAGTCCCTGTCTCACTAAAGTGGAGCTCAGACTCACCTGTAAAGGGATCTCAGACCGGGACGCTCTGTCCAAACCCGACCCCTGCATTGTGCTCAACATGCAGTCCCACGGACAGTGGATGGAGGTAGGTGACCATGACAACCACAGTGGTTTGTACTGGTTTTAATGGTGCGTTGTGCTGTTGTTTTGTACCTGTTTGCTAAAGCTTCAGATTATTTTTGCATTAGTTTGGGGGGTTTGTTTGAGTTTGAGATACTGCGTGTCAAAAATCTCTCCACACATCTGCCGGTTTCTCAGCCGAGGTTGGAGAACGATGTCGAGTTCAGGGTGAAGGTGAAGGTTCGGTTGTTGCCTAGCAGCCGTCTCACTGTGAGGAACAGGTCGTCCATTTGTTCATGTTCACAGGCTGTCACCGTGTCTGTGACGTTAGGAAGTAAAGCTCACGTCTGCGGATGTGTTACCATAGCAACCAAGACCCCAGAGCATTAAAAGAAGTGATCGTTGTAAACCACGACCCTCTAGTTTATTTAAAAGTTCATTTCAGTGCCTAAACATAAAAACATACATTTTTAAATAATAATAAGCAATTATGTGTGGAAAAAATAAATAAATGTAAATAGTTGCTCCAAAGTTTTCTCCAAATGCAAAGTTTTAGCTCATTTTTTGTCGGGAGACTAAAGAAACATCAAATAAAAACATTGTGTTCATGTTATGTCTGCTGTCTGATGAAGTTTATAGAAAGACACAAGGATGTTTCGTCCTGTTCGGTGGGCAGACTCTCGGACCTCAGTGAGCTCGCAGGCTTTCTGCTTTGGAAACACCTTGTTAGGATTGGAGTGAGGATATCTAACAGCTGAGGGTCATTAGTAGGAAGCAGGAAGAGTAAAAACGACTCCGAGATAAAGAAGCTGTGCAGGAACACGAGGACATTTTCCCTCTCTTGTTCTGCTCGTCGCTGCTGTGGCTGGTTTGTGTCCAGCAGAGATGAGTGGATATCAGCATCTGTGTGGATTTTGTCCTCACACATTATCATCTGTAATGTCAGTGCTGCTGATTAAAGGCTGCTCGGCTCCGAGCGCCTGCAGCAGGTTAGACCACCTTTCTGCGCCTTCAGGCTGCGCTGAGCTCAAAGCCCGAAGCCTCGCTGAGTCCTGTAGAGTCTTTAACGGTCTGAAGAGTGCTGAGAGGGGAACGAGCAGCAGCTGAGAAATAAACAGAGCGAGCCGCGAGGAACGAGAGTCAAATAAAGAGAAACTCACCAGACTCTTTGTTGTCTTCTTCTGTGCTTTCTACTCGCTTCAAGTCAAGTCTGATCATTCAGCACATCTTCAGACAGCAGAGGCTGGACCAACGCGCTCTCTGGGCACGCTCTGTTGCATCCCAGCGCTCCGAGAATCCAGTTTGAGTACGCAGAATTACCATAAAACAAGAAATAAAAACAAATAAGAACATTAAAAATAAGAATAACCACACAACAAAATTAAAACAAACAGTTACCTGACCTGAGGCAGGTCTTTAAAATGCTCTGTTGCATCCCAGCGCTCCGAGAATCCAGTTTGAGAGCACAGAATTACCATAAAACAAGAAATAAAAAATGTGAAACACAGCAATAAGAACATTAAAAATAAGAATAACCACACAACAAAATGAAACCAAAATAAAACAAACAAACAGTTAAAAACATCTGGAGTGAAGCGAGCCACCTCAGACCTGAGGCCGGTCAATAAAACGCTCTGTTGGGGATCTGAGAGGAACAACAGCGAAGGACCGCTGGCCTTTGGCTTTTAGGAGAAAACACAGAAGTGAGAGAAGCTGCTGAGACGTCGACCTCACAAAAGAGACTTAAGAACAAATGACAGCGTTTTGAAATCGATCTATTTTCAAAGGCTCGTGCAGGACATGTGTTGTCTGTTCTTCGTATTGAACCGTCTGCAGAAAACTGTCCTTCACAGCATCACTGACCTAAAATCAGCTATCCATGAAAAGACTCAACCACAGGTTGGACGTATGTGGAGGAAGGTGAGGGTGAAAGTTTGGGGAGCTGAACAAAATGACTGCAGTATGCTTGAACTCACCACATTTGTGTGGAGAGCTGAGCTGCACCACTGTTACGTTGTCCTTCGGTTTGGACTTTTAAACACAGACACAGCTGGATGCTCATCAGTGCTTACCAGTGCAGACTTCCTGACATGCTGTTACTACAGTTATTACTGCAGTTATAACAGGTTGTCCATAATTGAATTCTCCACCTTTTCGTGCACATGTGGCCACTTCTGGTTCCAAAAATCAGCACGACCAAGCTCACACAGCAACATGGCGCTTCCTGCATCAGTGTGTGGCATCGTGGTCCATGACCTTTATGGAGGTGTCGTAAACGACATCATGGACGTCATTTGACGTACTGACTGGGATATAACCACCGGTCACGAGGGGACGATGTGATTGGTTGGCTCAAGGGGAAGTAAAATAAAAGTCAAATATGTTGGTTGAAGAGCTGAGGCCCAACTTTTACTTTGAAGGTGACCTGTTTCCTGTTTGTGTTGGCCGTGTCATGGTGGACAGAGTGTCTGCAGAGAGTTTGCTTTAAGAAATCTACGGGCGTCCGCACCCATAACAGCTACGTTTTCCCCAACCAGTCAGAATATACAGTTTTCCCCAAACGATGGCTGCCAGACACGTGACATCACTTCCTGTAATGTCAAAAACCATGACTTGATCTCAAATTCAAGTGCAGACCCGACAGTTTCCTCCTGAGCGGATAAAAACTGATTTTCCCCTCGTTTGAATGTAGAGCCACCTGCAAACGGTGCGTGTGTGTGTGCGTGCGTGCGCGTGTGTGTGTGTGTGTGTGTGTGTGTGTGTGTGCGTGTGTGTGTGTGTGTGTGTGCGTGCGTGTGTGTGTGTGTGTGTGAGATCTGGACCAGTTCTCCTAAGTGCTCCTCAGGTGTGTAATCAGGTGGTGCTTTCTGGACTCAGGTGTTCCTGTGACAGACGCTGTTATCTGTTACCGCAGCGACGCTGTAATAAGACCGTCCTCTCCCTCCGCGGCGGCGCTCTTCTTCTCCTCTCGGAGATCAGCCATCTGGAGGAGCATTTTTGGATGCAGCTCAGCTTCCTTATTGACACGACAGCTGATGAAGGAGAAAAGTGATGGAATTCTCTGGTGGATTCTGTTTTTGGGAAACTCGGATGAGGCGTCGGGTCCAAACACAGTGGGACAGTAAACACACAAATGAGCCTCTGCTGTGCTTCGTTCATGTCTTATTAATGCAGGAAGGTTTTACACAGTTGATGTGCACAGGCAGTACACGTTTAATGACCTCTGCAATGGTTAAAGAGCAGCTGCACAGCTGTAACAGCTGTAATTTAAAGCTCCGCCTTTACTGAGAACAGCTGTTCCAGCCTCGTGTCGACGCTGCACTTGAAACAGCGCTCCAAATGATGTCTCTGTCCTTTATGGAGTGACAGAAACCTTTTATGATGAACTGGATCGGCCTCACTGAGCACGCTCACAAAGACCACAGGCTGAGGAGACTTCCCCCCCGACCCCCTCAGAATCAGCTGATCTTTGATTAAAGGATAAAGTGATTGTATAAAAGAAACCAGCTGAGGGAGGCTCTTCATCAGTTGTTATCTTGGGGACACTGAGCGGGTCATTGTTTCTACCCGGGGGGCAGATGTTGGAGTCTCCATGTGATCCAGCAGAAGGAATCAGAGCACTCGACTGAAGCTGCAGCGAGTGTGCAGGTTTATAACTCTGCTACTGTGCTGCTCTCTGACTGAGTCTCTGCTGCAGCTCCTGTTTTCATCACATCAGGGACTCGTGTGAGGCTGAGCAGATAAACAGCTGCTCACAAAGTGATGCCGGAGTGACGTCTTTTAGAAGTTTTTGGACGCACAGATTTGGTCCGCTGAAGGACAACGTAGGGCTGTTCGATATAACGATATATATCGGATGACGATATAAAAACATCGTTTCATTTTACGCTATCGTTTGTTTCGTGGTGTCGCAAAATAAACTGTTTATGGCGATATGTTTTCATGGTTTTGATGTCACTGTAGTTATTATTCATTTCTTAAAGTTCTCTCTTTCTCTTATATTTAATATCACCACACTACGGATGGACAAGCGCCTGTTTTTATGCGTCGTCGTTAGCAACAACGACGGTAACAGCATCGCGTGTCCGCTTGTTTATGTACCACATAAACCTTTCACAATAAAGCTCAAGATCTTGTTGAGACTTTTCAAAATAAACTGGATCAAGTGAAAGATGCAGATTATTTACGGATGAGAAGTAAAAAAAAGACGCCAGGTGCTAAAAAATAAAGCTTAGACTCAAACGTTAGAACAGGCTTTTCCCCGCAGCACGCCGTGTAATAAATACTCACAAAGAAAACGGCGCCGTTACAACTTATGTCTAAAAATGTATCGTTTCATGCATCGTTAAAACACTCGACTCAGCTACACGACGCACAGCTGGAAACGCTTCACACAAGTCGAGCTGCACGAGATTCACAGACTTTACAGAAAATGTTACATTTTTGTGATTTATATCGTTATCAGACGATAGATGTCTTATATCGGGAGATGAGATTCTGGTCATATCGCACAGCCCTAGGACGTCTTTTTTTTTTTTTTTTGGACGTCTAGTGTTGACGTCTGCTTGGCCTCCGTGTTCGGGTTATTTATGGTCCACATGTGGTCGTTGTGGACTCTTTTCAACGTCAAACTCATTATAGACGCCGTTTTTATGCTGCTTCTGTTGAGCCATGTTTCCGTCTCCTCTGGAGGTTCATCTTTCTGTAGCTTTGTTTACACATTTGTACGCGACTCCAGTTATCATCTGACACAATCGAATGATGTCATTGATGATCTGGAACGCAACGCCAGGTCATAACAGTGATGTGTGAAGCAGCGTGATCAGCGGACGGCTGCTTCATGGACGTGGAGCAGAAATGTCCCGAGCTTTACAGGAAGTTCCAACATGTGCTGCTTCCTCTCACGAAGCTTTTCACAATAAAACAGGACACTTGTAAAAATGAACCATATATAATGAGGATGGTTTTTTACACTTATTAAACTTATTGTACTTCTTTTAAAAGGAATTCCTTTAACCATTATTACTTTAATGTTTTTAATATTTCAACACATTTTAATAAACAACAGTTTTAACGTGGTTACAAAAAATAAGTTGATTAATTAAAATAATTAAAGCAGTTAGAGAAACACAGGAAACTCCTGCACACAACTCTGACACTTCTTTATAAATAATCTTCATGTGAATCATGTTGATAACAACAACGCTGATGTTTGTAAACACAAAACATGACATTTGTGAATCATTTGCTGCACCTGTCACAGGCGTCCAATAAAAAGTTCAAATGTTGAGCATCACAGCGGTCATGGTTGTCTGGACGCCGTATAAATGTCCAGTATTGGTCATGATGTGAGTCTATCCCACATCCAGTGTTTGGTGGGTGCAGTGTGCACGACGCTGAGAGAGAGGCGAGCGGCGGGCACGTGCCCGATCAGGACGTGTGCAGCCAGGGAGGCCTTTGCCTTTGTTTCGGCCGCTTCCTGCTCCCAGCTGGAGCGTTTCCTGTGTCGTCGTCTCCTGCAGCGTCACAATGAGACGATCTCCTTTTCAAATCTTTTATATAAATTTGGACTAAATTGTTTAATTATTGTCTTTATTTGAAAGCCCCCGCCGGCCTGCTGAGTAAACAAGACAACAGTTGATATCAGTGCTGATAGCGTGTCAGCTCATCAGTGGGAAGACAAAGCGAGTGATTGTTGCTGATGGAGTGATTAAGGGGCGAGGGCGCCGCCATTAAAACCCAATCAGCCTCCTCATCAGCAGCTGTGCGTTATTGTCACTTCAAACAGATTTTCCTCTTCTCTGGGAAACGAGCGGCGCTCCTCTGTGAACGCTCCTCTGTGAACGCTCCTCTGTGAACGCTCCTCTGTGAACGCTCCTCTGTGAACGCTCCTCTGTGAGCGCTCCTCTGTGAACGCTCCTCTGTGAGCGCTCCTCTGTGAACGCTCCTCTGTGAACGCTCCTCTGTGAACGCTCCTCTGTGAACGCTCCTCTGTGAACGCTCCTCTGTGAACGCTCCTCTGTGAGCGCTCCTCTGTGAACGCTCCTCTGTGAGCGCTCCTCTGTGAACGCTCCTCTGTGAACGCTCCTCTGTGAGCGCTCCTCTGTGAACGCTCCTCTGTGAGCGCTCCTCTGTGAACGCTCCTCTGTGAACGCTCCTCTGTGAACGCTCCTCTGTGAACGCTCCTCTGTGAACGCCGCTGCCTTTTAGCCTCTTTCAGCGCCTTGTTTTGGTTTAATCGCACTCTTACCAACCTGCGTCTGGAACGAGAGCTAATTTTGGCTCCACTGAGACGGCTTTATTTCCCCCGGGGAGCTGGTGTTAATATAACCTGCTGTGATTTTAATGCAGTCTGGAGTTTATGTGGGTCATTTCCACCCCCCTCCGTCATAATTACAGCTGAAATGACCTCCTGTATTTTTCCAGTGCCTTCTCACTAATTTAAATACTAGATTTGAAAGAACTTCTGCCTGTCCTTCTTTTTGAATCGGGTCACCGCGAGCACCTCCACGCCATCCTATCTGAGATCCTTTATTAGAGCAGACTCACTCCCAGCTGCTCTGTTTGGACACTAAATTACATTTTAGACTCTAATTATTTACATTCCCTGAATCCTGCCTTTAAACATGTGCTGAACCACCTGCTGATGCACGGACAGGTTTGTTCTGAGGAAATCTCAGAGCTTCTCGTGGAGCTGAATTCCCTCTGACCCACTTGTGACTGTGGAGGCTCCAGTTCACCTCTGCAGCGCCTCCCTGAGGCAGTAGGAAGTGTGACACATGATCCGTCTGACCGTCGTTCCTAACATACGTCCACTACAAAAGCCTGTTGACGTCGGCTAGTTTGGGTTCAAACTATAAAACTCTTTTCTTCTAGTTGTTGGGTTGTGATTTGTCTTAAACCCACGTTTTACTTTAAAAAGCCACTAAAAGGAAACCGTGCTTCGAGATTTTCACAGCAAATGGTTCTCCAAAAGCTTTTGGATTATGTAAGAACATCAAATAAAAGTAAAATATTAAAGTTGAGTTATAAACCGCTTTAATGTCGCTTCTGTGTTTGGTGACGATTAGAGGTGGGAATCACCAAACATCCCACGATACGATATTATCACAATACTTAACTCACGATACGATATTATTGCAATTTTTAAAATATTTTGTGATATTCAGATTCTGTACATAAAGGTAAACTTTATCAATATTCATTTTCTCTAATATCAAAGTCTCACACTCAGTCTTTCTCTCATTTCAGTTTGATTGTTGACAAACTGAACGGTTTGTATTACAGTCTAGTCCAACTTAACTGAATCAACCATCTGGTACAATTATAGCTATTCTGAACTATGCAGTTTATGAAAACTATGCAGCCCCTTCAGCAACTGAAGAATTTGAAAGTAAATTAAAACTAAATATAATTTTACATTAAATAAAAAAGTTTTAAACTTAATTAAAATAAAACATGTCTTAAATTAAAATAAGTAAACTGTCATGTTTATTAAACACATTTGGACAGTGAAGGAATGTCAGGATTCTTGCTCAGAAAAAGGATCAACATGCTCTGAAGTCAGAGCACAAAAACCTTTTTGTAACAAAGTATCGATTTCTGCTGTCCCTGTATCCATACATTATTAGCAAACAAAATATCACCATGCTACACAGTATCCATTTTTCCCCCCACCCCTACTGCAGCAGCGAGTCCGTCCCACAGTCCCCACGGTTCAACTTTCAGCAGGAATAAACGTCTCTGGTCCCAGTAGATCATCTCCTCCTTCACAGCAGCTGAATAAACTGGACTGTTTTAATTAGGTGACGCTGTGGTGGGTCCCACAGGAGGCGTTTCCTGTCATGCAGCTGAATCAGAGCGTGTGGATGGAGACTCGGCATCGTCACTAGGGGTGGGGGAAAAGATCGATACTGTGTAGTATCGTGATTTTATTTATTAATCAATAATATCGTAATAATATCGTATCGTGCGTTAAGTATTGTGATAATATCGTATCGTGGGATGTATGGTGATTCCCACCTCTATACTGCAGGGTACGACACGTCTGTTTCGTCACTTAACTCTGAGAGATAAACAAACAAACATCCTGATGGCGCGCTCCTCCCACCGAGGGAGGAGTGATCCAACATACAGAAGGATGGAGGCGATCGGCGCCTCTGTGCAGGAGCCTTGCTGCGAGTGGGCCGGCGTTGTTCTCACTGCTGTGGGGTTTGAGTCTCTGGTGTCAGCGGGGATTATGATCCGGGTGAGCTCTTAATGCTCGTTCAGGGCCCAGCGATGCCAGTAAGTCATCAAAGTGTAATGGTGGTTTTATTATGATGTTTGCACTGAGGCTGTGGTTATAAATGTTTTATTGGCCCGGGGACTGTCTTTAGTGCTGTGGACGCCCTCTCTCCTCCCTTCAGTTAAATCTAGTTTCATCTGAAGCTGCCTGAGCTGTTTAGTCAGCTTCAGTTTGGACACTGACAGACGCCAGTGAGCAGATTTCCTTCAAAACTCGTGTCTTTAAAGCAGCCGTTTGTCAGGACGCACATGTTATTCACGAGTCTACAGCTGAGCAGTGTTTGTGCGTTACGTGCTGGATGTGTAGCATGCAAACAGGTTTCTGTCCTCGCTGACAGACGCAGAGTAAGCTTGAGAGTGTTGACAGCTGAGATGGTGATGTCAGTGTGACATTTTCTGCTCGTCGCTCTCTGTCACTGAAATCTTCAGGGATGGAAGAGTGAAGCTTTAAGACGACAACACAACAAAACAGCTGCAAAGACGCAGAATCAGAGAAGAGACACAGAAACGACAAAAACAGACACAGCGAGACACCGAGAAATCATCACAGGCTCGCAAATGTAAACTGCACTGGAGCTCAGTTTAACATTTATTAGTGTGGAAATCCTGCTGCTCACATACAAGGTCTTAAATAATCAGGCCCCATCTTATCTTAATGACCTTGTAGTACCATATCACCCTATTAGAGCACTTCGCTCTCGCTCTGCAGGCCTACTTGTTGTTCCTAGAGTATTTAAAAGTAGAATGGGAGGGAGAGCCTTCAGTTTTCAGGCCCCTCTTCTGTGGAACCAGCTTCCAGTTTGGATTCAGGAGACAGACACTATCTCTACTTTTAAGATTAGGCTTCAAACTTTCCTTTTTGCTAAAGCATATAGTTAGGGCTGGACCAGGTGACCCTGAATCCTCCCTTAGTTATGCTGCAATAGATGTAGGCTGCCGGGGGATTCCCATGATGCACTGGGTGTTTATACACATCTCTGCATGTGATCATTAGTTGTTATTAACCTCTGTCTCTCTTCCACAGCATGTCTTTATCCTGTCTTCCTTCTCCCACACCAACCAATCACAGCAGATGGCCCCGCCCCTCCCTGAGCCTGGTTCTGCTGGAGGTTTCTTCCTGTTAAAAGGGAGTTTTTCCTTCCCACTGTCGCCAAAGTGCTGCTCATAGGCGCCATCTGTTTGTGTTTCTCTGTATTATTGTATAGCTCGTCACAGGTTATGAGTGAGAATCGGCCTCTGGGGCAGTAGAATGAAGCATAGTGCAGTTCCTCTGACGTCCAGCAGAGGCAGCAGTGAGTCAGTCCTCATGTTACTTTGCAGCAGAAATAACCATGTTTACAGCCTGACACACAAACTGCTCTCACTCCCCCTTTATAACATCTGTACGGGGGAGAGGATGTTTATACACTCACCTGTTTAAAGTTTGCATTATTAGGGGCGTGGCCTCTTTGACTGACATGTGGATGCAGTCGCTAACTGTGTGTTAGCTAATCAGCTTATTCCCTGAACTGGACCGTTTGCGTCATTTCTAATGCAGCAATCTGACCGTGAACACGTCTGCTGTGAGGTCCAGTCTGTCAGCTGTCAGCCAGTGTTGCTGATAAAGTGATAAAACTGGTTTTTACTGACCCGTCCAACTTCAATCAAAGTGAAATAACGTAAAGTGAGAGTAACCTCTTCGTCGTACACCCGTTTTACAAACGCTCCCGTGTCGTGTTGGCGTCGTTCTGCTGCGCAGGAAGGACGACCTGCAGCTGGGCCCATTTTTCTGCTGCAGGACGGCGAGGACAAATGTCTTAAAGACCACAAACACACAAAGGATGGAAGATTAAATGATCACAGAGGAAGATTCATTTTAACAGCGTCGACACTAAAGACCAAAGAGGGGCTGTTTGTGTGCAGGGCTGTGATGAAGCTGTCAGACTCGCTCAGACCTGGTTTCTGGTCTCTGTCGTCCCACTTTGTGTTTTTATTTTTAGCCGTCTGGGAATCCAGATGAAATGTCGCTCGGTGTCCGCACAGACACACACCCCTCCTCTTCCTCCCCTCTGTTCTCCCTCCACACTCGCTCTTATTCTTCCTCTCGTCCCACTTTCGTCTTCGCTTCATCTCTGAGTGTCTGGCTTTGTGTTCAGGTTCGCGTCTTTCTGCCGAACGCGGCGGGAGGTTGAAGAGGAGGTGGGATGGCGTCACAGAAGAACGATTTGCTGTCTTTGTCTCGGCAGAGCTGAGATGTGGAGAAAACGACGCTTCGTGTTCTTCAGATGCAGATTAGATCAGACTTTGAGGGATTGTGTGTTTCCTCAGATAGATGACAGGACGTTTGTGCACATCTAGAATCACAGCACGTGTTTCCCGGCTTTCTTTCCACTCCTCAGTTTTCTGATTGTTTGGCTGAAAATAAAAATGCAAACTTAAACAGAAGCTGTGAGAGCTTTGAGTTTAGATGCAAATCACTTTCCTTTGCATTTCAATTTGAAGCTCTCGTCATCCGCTGAGCCTTCAGTCGTGATGATAATGTTTGGCTGATCTCTCTCAGGTCCATCTCTGCACCTCTGAGCTGCTTTCAATGCAGATTCATCAGAGAGAAATGAGATTTTAGAGATTTTGAACGTGGTTGTTGTTGCAGAATGTGCTGATCTGCTGGGTTTGCCCACATAACCATCTATGGCGTTTACAGGAAGTGATCAGAAGCTGTGTGATGATGTCATGCCAATATGACCAAAATCTGTGAGGAATGTTTTCAGCCCCTCGCTGAAGATTTAAAGCAGCTCTGAAGAAGCAGGTCGAGCCTGATGATGTGGCTATGAGTGTATAGAGACAGGACTGAACGCACAATCAGGCACAAAAGGGAACAATTTGAAGTTCTCATTATCCGCAGACAGAACAGGAACACAGACAATATAATAACCACAGGCGTCGCCCCCTGCAGGCACTAAAAATACTGCAGGTTTAAGCGAATCTTATGATTGGTTCAGAAACTCCATCTTTTATAAGATGATGGCACAGTCACTACCCGATCCGTACCGGAAACCCGATCGGTACCCCGCATGCGCGAAAGGTGTGTACTTCCGGTCAAAGCGTTTCACGATAGTTACAGGTCAGAGTATCTGTTAAGATGTTAAGAATAATAAGTAAATCTTAAAATGTTTTCAATAATGAAACATTTAATATAATGTAGACAAAAACGAAAGATAAAAAGATAGTGACGGATCAGGACTCCCCGATCCTTACTGCGCATGTGCAGATGTTTTCTTCTTCTTCTGTTCGTTTAATGGCAGTTTACTCCCCAGTGTACGAGGATACTGCCACCTGCTGACCGAGCGAATGAACCCTGTTGTAAACTGAATTGGCGTCCGTGGCATGAATAAGGCACGGCGGGTCCAGGGATCAGTGTTCTGAGCCATTTTATTTTATATTTGCATCACACCACACACCGGAGTCCCCGTGTTTTAACCTGGCGGGCGTGATTGCGGATGCCGTGCAGGTGCGTCCGCCCTCCCTGCACGCCACCGCAGACCACGCCCCACCACACACCCCCATCGCCCGATTGAGGCCGGGGAGTCATCCGGCCGAACCTACTCCCCCACCCCGCCGGTTCCCAACCTGGGAACAGAGCAAAGTCCCTTGCGGAGGCCGCCCACACCTCAAATGGCGGCGAGGCTTGTCCGGGGGTCGGCCACGCCTCCAACAGCAGCGGCGAAACTGGTCCGGAGGCCGGCTACCTAGCAAGCCGACCCCGCCGGCCCCGGGAGGGGCTCATTACCGGGCGCATCTGACGCTCCGGGGCCGCTCGATCCTCGACCTCGGGCCCAGGTCGCGCAGGCTCCCCTGGCACGGGGACCGCCATCTCCCCTCCCGGTTTCTCCACCGCTGGCGGGGGCGGCTCGTTTTTTGTTGAGGAGAAAAGCATGAATTTGTTTGTATACGGATTATCCATCGTTTAAATGTCCCGGTAGTCGAAAAGGAGGCAGCGCTGCTGAGAAATGCTAGGAGCTAACTGGGCGCTAACCGTGTCATTCAAATATATTGAATGTCGCAATGTTGGCAAAGAGAGGAAGTGACGTAAGATTTGCGCATGCGGGGTACCGATCGGGTTTCCGGTACGGATCGGGTAGCGACAGACACAGAGGTAGGGAATCAGTGGGAGGAGTCAGACAGGAACGCACAAGGAAGAGGAACTGTCAAAGTAAAACAGGAAATGGAAACCAGGAAGACAGACAGGAGAAGAAAACTAGAAACTAAAATCAGGATATGGAAAAAAATCAAACCTCTTCCATGATCGCCACAATAAAGTGCCCTGTTATTAGTGATATGATGATAGTGTACCGCGTCACGGCTCCAGCAGCAATAAAGACTGTAGATTGTCCGATGGTCACGATGAGATTTAAATTAAATTTGTATGTAAATAACAAAGTGTGCGCGGCGTCCTTCAGCCTCGGTCTTTGTTACAGATCTAATTTAAAACAACGGCAGCTGTGTTTTTGTCAGATTGTAATTTTAACCACGAATCTTCACACCTCTCTTTCACACAACCCCCACAATCATCACGCTCAGACGTATATATGGATGTGCATTAAGACCACATTTTATTGTTATAGTGCTTTTTTGCTGCTGCTTCACGCCAGTTTTCCTGTTTCCAAGCTCCGAACGCTCGTTGTAGTGCGACAGGGAAGAAAGTTCATCTGGATCTATTTCAGAGGCTTCGAGTGTTTTTGTGCTGCTGCAAAGAAGATTCCTCTGAGGAGGAGGGACAAACTTCTCCGTCTTATCTAAACACAAATGCATTCCTGGGATCGTGTAAGTGCAGGCTGTGTGTGGACATCAGGTTTGAAGCATTTAGATCAGGCTTGTCAAACACGAGGTCTGCGTGACCCGTCAGGTTCACTCGGGCCGTCGGTCAAAGTGAAAAACAGCTCAAAGAAATTGACAGGTGTGTTTGTTTTGGTGGCTTCGTTAGCAGGTCGTACCTGCAGCCGTGGGGAGGCCCACCATGACATCACCGCCACACTGAGATGTTTAAAGTGATAGTTGAACAGGTGATCTGAGGCTCACCTGGAGGACCAGAGGAAAATGTTTTGCTCCTGATGCTTTAACAAGCACGAGGCGCTCAGTCTGTTATTTGTGGTCAATTTCTTCTCTCTTTACTGCCCCCTACAGTTCAGACTCTTGGCAGGCTGACGATGTTAGCGAAGTTTGATTTAATGTTTTGGTGGAAGTAAAATAATGGCGCTCTGCTCGCTCTGTGCTGACACACTGAGGCGTGTGAGGCTGGCTCTCAGTACATTTTGTATTCGTCTCATTTTAGATTTGTGATCAGTTCATGTGTCGTTGCTGTTTAGCTTTTAGGTTAAAGGCAGTCATTATTTATTGTTTCCTTGGTTTCTGTGTTTGGGTTCTTGTGTCGTTCATCGCGTGGTAGGTCTGCTAAGCTTGTGTTGTCATGTCGTTTCAGTGTTTCCTGTTTTATTTTGAAGGATTCTTGTGTATTTAGTTTCACTTCCCCTGTCCTGTCACTGGGCTCATGTCAGTCAGCTGTTTTCAGTGTGTCATTGTCACATCGTCTGCTTTGTTTTCAGGCCAGGAGTTCGTGTCGTGTTTTCTCTCTCCTGTTGTTTTCATTTAATTCAGCTCCCAGTTTAGTTTATTGTTAGTTTTGCTTTTTGTTTGCAGTTATTTGGCTCGTTTTTTTATTCAAGTCACGTTTTGTTTGGTCTGCATTTGGGTCCATCTTTCCCTCTACACACAGTCAGTGACAGACTGTCAGGTGTAGCTGACGACCTGGATGTGATGTTTGGCTCATCGTCCCGCTGCAGCATCTCTGCTCTGAGGCTCTGTTACAGCTGAGCTGCTCAGGCTGCTGCAGTAGTCTGTCGACTAATACGGCGCCTGGGTCAATCAGGGACTCCGCCATCATCATCATCATCGAGTGAGTCTGACCTGCTCTGTGATCCTCAGCAGACGAGTCAGCGCCGACGTGATCAACTTGGTCTCAGTTTCATGTGGAAACAACAGAAACGTGCAGCAACACCATCCCAGCAGACGCCAGCGTATCCACGACTGTCATTTTGACTCGTGAATGATGTCACACAGTATTTCTGCTTTGATTGGTGCTTTGGGGGGGCCTGACGACACCCCAGGCTCTGGAACTGCACCTCAGCTCTGTGGACTCTTTTAAAAAGCAGCTAAACTCGTTCAACACTCGGTGCTTGTTGTTGTTGTGAATTACTTTGAGTTTTATCTGTTATATTAATAACGTTTTACTGGAACGGACGCGGCGTCGCAGGCATGGCACAGGAGCGGGATACATCTGATCACGGATTTGTTCTCTGGCATATTTGCATCCTTTGAATAACTACCAGGGAAATTATACACACACACACACACACACACACACACACACACACAGTGCAGATAATAAGGACATCATTTCCCAGATTTATGGATTCATTCGTGAGCTGTAGCCTCATCAGCCGACCCTTTCAGATGCTGGCTGTGCGTCACCTCCATCACACTAAAGTGAACTCTGGCATGAATCAGCTTCAACCCTCCTGTCGTGCTCACGCTCAGCGCTCAGTGCATTCTGGCTTTTAGTCGGATCCTCTGACTGCCATCATTACTGTGAGAGCTTCAAATGCTACCTGGTCAGTAATGATCTGTAACGCCGTTTCTCTCGCTCGTCATCTTCTTTCTGTAAACTGGGACGGTGCTGAGTCCCCTCAGACGGCCCAGGGATGTGACATTTGAGGTTTGGGAAATTAAATATGAACTAAAAGGAACCAATGATGAGTTTAATGATGATGATGATGTGTGTGTTTCTTTTTGAGTTTTAAATCCTCCCTTTTTAATGTCATTCACATTCACACACTGACCGTATCTGGACAGAACGGTAATCTGAGTATTACTGTATAATCTGACTACATTTAATAAAGAAGGAAGTCTCTCAGGAAGTGCCCGCCCCTCAGCTTCCAGATGAGCTTCATGAATGAGATGATGTGTGAGAGGAGAGCAGTTTGAAGGTTTGAACATCCTTCGCGTTCTGTCCCGCGTTCGCTGACGCAGACGCCATGGCGTGAGGAGAATGTGGACCCAAATGCAGCCACAGAGACGAGTGTGGATGATAACGAAAAGTGAGCAAAACACTGCAAACAGGAGGAAGTGAGAGAACTAAGAAAAGCCCAGACTGGAGAAAACTAAGCGTGACACAACCTGAGGACGAAGACCAGAAGCAAGGACTGAGAAAGCAGGAAATGCAGCACGGAGGAAGATGGAGGAACGGAGGGAACACAGCTGTAACAATCAGACATGACGAGACCGGGAGGAAGCAAAACCGAATACACTGACACGGGACGCAGACTGTCAAAGTAAAACAGGAAACACACAAACACAGAGGCAACGACGACTAGACGTAACACAAGGGACACAAAGGAGGCGCAGTAACGAAGACCAAAAACACTAAACATGAAGCCACTAAATCACAGAATGCAGGTAACAGCAGCACAAACAGAGTCTCCAGCAGTGTTGCCAACTCCTCAGTGAGGAAAATCCCTACTGGTTGTCCTAAAAGTCGCTAGAAGTCGCTAAATGACGTCATCGCCTAATTTGCATAATTGGTCATGCTAATGTAATTGTAACCTACGCTGCTGGAGAGAGAAATAACATCGTGGAAGAGACATAAAATGAGTAATAAACGTCCTAAATGCATTTAGAATTTATTTAGAACTACAAATTAAATTTCTTTTAGCAATTATTGTTTTTTAATGTCACAATTCCAACCCTGCTCCTTTACCCGGGCTTTGACTTAAGGCATTAAGTAGTTTTAAACCTTGTGATCCACAAAACAGCCTAACAGTAAAAGAAGAACTGACTGCGTTACAGTCGGTGCTGGAGCAGCGGCTTCGCTCATGCACGATTCATTTGCAGTTTGGACGCACAGGTGTGAACGTCTCCTGCCCTGATAGCAGCTGGGGGAGGACTATCCTCCACCTGTGAGCGCTTTGGCACGGGCGAGGTGCCCACGGCAGCACCGCTGCTTGTTGAGAGTAAGAGCGATACACGCTTTCACGTCAAAAAGTCGTCATAAATAAGTCTCCAATAACAGAAAAAGTCACCAGATTTGTCGCTAGTCGCTTTTTAGAAAAAAAGTCGCTAAGGGATCTGAAAACTCGCTAAATATAGCGACAAAGTCGCTAAGTTGGCAACACTGGTCTCCAGACACCAGGGTCACATCTGCATGTGTCAGGTTTTGCAGTGAGGACGGGTTCTTGTGGTCTGTGCTTACTTCAGTCTCTTGGTGTTGTGGGACGCCTCCTCGACCCGGAGCTCAGCTCTGGGAGGGGGGCGGGGTCTGTTCTGGTCCTGTTGTTCCAGGTTTCAGCCCGGTCCAGTCCAGAACTCGGTCCTCGTGCTCTTCTGTTACGTTTCAGGGTTGCTGTCGCAGCTTTGTTGGCTCGCTTGGCGGCGTCCAAAGCCTTGCTCATGGGCACGTGTGGAAAATTAAACATTTATTGGCTTCCATGTATTAGACAGTGCTGCTGATACAGTTCATCGCTCACAGTTCAGACTCTTTGCAGCAGCTGAATGTATGATCAGAGTGGGACCTTCAGCTTCGTGCTGACATCTTCTCTTTATCATAAACTGCTCATTTGTTTTACAGAGGAAACAGAAAAGCCTCGACGGATGCTTGAACTTCTGTGTCTGACTAATGAGAGACGCCGAGACTGCAGATCTTCAGGACCTTTTGTTTTCACATCAAACTGCTGAGTGAACCTGTGGGATGATTTCCTGCTTTCAGATGTTTCGGAGCCAGCGGAGCTCTTACACTCGTGCTCAGACACTTGCAGGACGCCGGATTTCTTCTCACGCCGGATTTCTTTTCAGCTGATTCACCATCTGTCCCTTAAAACGAGGAGACGAGGATGACTCTGACTGTTGGACGAGGACTTCGACTGCACGCAGCGTCTCAGCAGCTCGCTGCTAATTTAAGACTTCATCACTTCCTGACCACAATCACTTTCCTGCTCTGACTTATGGATCAGATCCCACACTGTGATCCTTAGAGCTGTTTTACACCACGGGAGTGTGGACTCACACAGTCAGTCACACACTGACTGTGTGAGTCAGCAGGAGAAAAAATAACGTATATTGTACTCGTACTCTGATTACTGTGGACGTACATCTCCCCACAAATTGATGTGTGCTGATAAAAACCATTGAAAATACATAGAAGTGATGAGAGTTTGTGGAAGCCGCCATCTTGCCCTTCATGTTGAATGTAGTGGTTCCACATCATATGTACTCTTAGATTTAAAGATCACAAGTAGCTCTTTTAAACGGTGACCATTTAACATTTGTACGTGTACAGTTTCAATTGAAGTTTCAGTTGAAGACTCACCTGTTCTCAGCTGCATTTGAATAAATACCAAATCCAACAACACCTGGTGATAAGCTAAGATTATACCAGCTAATGTCACGCGTCCTAAAAAATAAACAGTTTGATTACATTCTCACATCATATGTTTGTTCACTAAATGTCCAAGTTCAACAATATGAGATCCATGTTAAAGACAGTTTCCATAACACAGACTAACAGAAGCTAACAGAAACTAGCAGAAGCTAACAGAAGCTAACAGAAGCTAGCAGAAGCTAGCAGAAGCTAGCAGAGGCTAGCAGAAGCTAGCAGAAGCTAACAGAAGCTAACTGAGGCTAGCAGAAGCTAGCAGAGGCTAACAGAGGCTAGCAGAAGCTAGCAGAAGCTAACTGAGGCTAGCAGAAGCTAGCAGAGGCTAACAGAGGCTAGCAGAAGCTAGCAGAAGCTAACTGAGGCTAGCAGAAGCTAGCAGAGGCTAACAGAGGCTAGCAGCTACATCATAACTTCAGCACTTACTGATGGAAAAGTTCAGGATGTTTTCACAAGTCAGACAGAAGTGAGCTTCACTTTATCCTGTTTTAGATAAAAAGATTAAAAAGAAAACAAAAACCAACCCTCATTTGAGTTTACGTTTATTTAACCAAAAAAAAAGTTTTCATTGATGTAATTTACACAGAAAAATAATTAAGTAATAAAATAATGTTGAAGTTTAAAACAAAGATTGAGAAAAAGAAGAAAATCTGAGACTGAGCCAACAAAGCCTGCCCTTCAAAATCATCACTAGATGCAGTGATGTGGGACTGCACCGGGTGAAATGCTCCCTGTTAGCCCAGGTTAGTCACTCTGACTCCACCAACGTGTGAAAACTATGACCTTCAACTTGAATTTGATTTAGAAAGCAGACACCGTCTCCAACTGCAAACTCAGGCTGACGGGCTGGATGCTGAGCCACGATGACTCCAGAGTTCAGGCGGTTTTTGCTAAAATTTCTCCCAGAGACGCCGCGGGCGATAAAGAGGGACTCAGCATTTAGAGTCTGAACTTGAACATGCTTCTGATCTGTGGCTCTTACCTTTGATGGTTGCTGGAGTCCTTCAGACTTCTACACGATGCTGCTTCTGCTGCACCTGCAAGTGTTCTAAAAAAAACGATGTAATGCAGTCATGATTCCTCATGACTCTGGAAAATTAATAATCACACACATTTGTGCACGACAGGAATGAAAGAATGAAAAGTCGCACCTTGGATTAGCTTTCATACCGCTCATGTTCATGTAATATTTGCAGTAAACGTGCAGGTGGAGGCCATCGAGCAGTAACTCACGTTATTTCGTTTGGTGTCCTGCAGGTGGATCGGACGGAGGTGATCCGCAGCTGCGTCAGCCCTACCTACTCAAAGGTTTTCACGCTGGACTTTTATTTTGAAGAGGTGCAGCGTCTGCGCTTCGAGCTGTACGACATCAACAGCAGCCACAACGGCCTGAAGGAGGCGATCTTCCTGGGATCGGTGGAGTGCACGCTAGCACAGGTGAGTCACAGTTCCTTCTTTATCATTTATGGTCTTTATTTAACTTCAAGCCTCCCGTCAGACGATCTTACTCCCATTTAAGAAACGTCTCTGAAACAGTTGAATGAAAACTGAAGTTTCTATTTTTCCACACACCTGACAAATACCTGAGAGCCAATGAAAACAAGTAAACAGGAATAAATGAGCCTGAGTGTCACGAAACTGAAGAGCGAGACTGAGAGCTGCCAGAGGACGCCTGCTGTGCGTGTGCTTTCACAGGTAAACATTAGGAAGCTGTCAGTCATCAGCCTCACTTCAGCCGAAGGTCTGAACGGCTCTTTTTGTTCCCAGTGAAGTTTGTAACACCGACAGACTTCCAAAGCTTCTGCTAATAGATCAGCACTTCAGAAAAACATCAGTAAACAGAAGTCTGAGCTTCTCTTCGGGCTTCTTTTCTTTTCTCGATGAAAAGCTAATTGTTCGCCGTGTTTTTGTCAGCCAGCAGCTTTTCAGAGACTCCATTACAGCCTGCGTGCAGCAGACACAATGACGTGGGAATAAAACACATTTCTGTGTGTGTGTGTGTGTTCAGCCTCTCCACATGACACACGTGTGTGTTTGCTAACCGAGCAGCAGCTGACGAGGCTGAGAATCATAATCCTGTTTTTTCTGAACGTTTTCACTACAAACTAAACCTGAAAATCTGAACATGTTTAAACTTAATCTGCAGTTCCTCATGTGTCCACTAGAGGCACCAAAAGTGTCTCCCATGTAAAAAAGCTCAATATTACAGCAGTTTGTTTTTAAGTGTACATTTGGGTATCACTGATCGATGGATGGAAAAAGAAAAAATAGCTCAAAGAAAAAGACAAAACACTGAATGTGTAACAGCTCGTCACATGGATGCCTGTAAAAGCCCAGTGCCTGATGGGTAAGCATCATCTGTCAGTGTTCAGAGTTAAGCCCGTTTCAGATATACAACATTCACTCTGTAAATCGGTTGCTAGAGGAAATTCCAGGCTCTGGTTGCCTAGGTCAGCGGTCCCCAACCCCTGGGCCTCGGCCCGGTACTGTCACGGGCCGAGAGTTGAGGCTCAGGTGCGAAATGTATAGTTTTCAGGGTTTTTATTGTTTTTCAGTGTTATTTTGTTATCGTTTTATCGTTTACTCAGTTTTCCTGGGTCTTTTCACGTGTGTTATGAATAAATCTTCTTATTTTCGGTACTGGTACTAGTTTTATTTTGTTGTATTTATCCGCGACACCTTAAAGGCCGGTCCGTGAAAATATTGTCGGGCATAAACCGGTCCGTGGCGCAAAAAAGGTTGGAGGCTGCTGGCCTAGGTAACCTTCATGTGTCAATCACAGCAGTATCCTTCCCTCTAATTGGCTGTCACTTCAGCTGTTTGCATCCAAGTTGAGAACCTGGAAATTTACATTGCCAGCAGTTATTTCACTGGTTGTTGCCTGAAGGTTGAAGGAACGTATTTTTACCCAAACAAGGATCTAATACCTGGAATGAGGACGGACGTCTATGTTCAAGCCACAGATGGATGAAGTCAGTGGAACGTCGCCCACTTGTGAGCTTATGTGGTGAGCGGCTGTGAGGAAGCAGGTTACATATGCAGGACAATTCACCTGAAATGAGTGACTGAGCCTGAAACTCATCAGGAAGGTGTTGACTGATACCAGTGTTTCCCAACCACTGAAATGATCCGGTGTGCCGTGGAAGATTGTCTGGTTCCACCTGATTAGGTGAAACGCCGACCCTGAAGGCTCTAGCATGAGTAATGGTCAGAAGAAAGCAAAAAAGGTACGCTGGGGACAAACCGAGCGCTTTCCACTACACCTGTTTCACTGCTTTTTGTGACATTTTTGTTTGGTGGTGTGCCGTGCGATTTTTCTAATGGGAAATATGTGCCGTGGCTCCAAAAGGGTGGGAAACACTGGTCTAGGCAAGAACGTTTTCCCGTTGTCTTCCATAGACCGGCGAGTCTAAGGCTACGTTCACTCTGCAGGTCTTGATGCTCAAATCCGATTTTTTGATCAAATCAGATTTTTTTGTCTGCTCGTTCACACTACAAATAAAATGCGACAGCAAACGCGCTCTAGTGTGAACGCTCAAAGCGGCCGCATGCGCAAAAGAAGACGTCACACACAACGCGCTCTGTTTAGACCCAGACCAACAGTATTGTTTGACTGATGGCCTTAATATAAAGACTTCGGACTTCACGTTTCCCAATTTTTGCTTTAAGTTATTTTGTTATTTACATAATAATGTAAATAACCTAATAATGATCCTTATTGCTGTTTTAGAGGAGCGCTGCTTCAAAGGATAGTTGCAGATTTCTGTCAGAATCTGCAGATTATACAGAACAAATAAAATGTTCACGTTTCTCCAACGTTGTTCCCAACAGTTTCACCGGATGTCCAGGAAGTGTTCGTGATGTCTTCTCCGGCGCTGATAATCGGCGTCTGTCTTGTGTCGGTGACGTAAAAGACGGATTTAATGCGACATGACCATCAAACAGCAGCTTTCTAAAACATCAGATATGTATCGGATTCAGCACCACATACGAAAGTGACCCAGATCGGATTTGAAAATATCGGATTTGTGCCGTTCACACTGTCACACCATGATCGGATATGAGTCGCAGAGGGTCAAAAAAATCGGATTTGATGCGCTTTCGCCTGCAGTGTGAACGTAGCCTTTGTTCAACCACAGGTATCGCCCCCTGGTGGCCGTGAAGCAGAATGCTTCCACTCCATATGTCTGTGGTTCAGAGTGTCTTCCAGTGTTGCCGACTTAGCAACTTTGTCGCTATACTTAGCGAGTTTTCAGACCCTTTGAGCGACATTTTTTCTAAAAAGCGATCTGCAACTTTTTCTGGTGTTATTGGAGACTTATCGACAGGTGGTGGACTTCGCTCGCTTGTTCACTTTGCAGCTCACAAAATGCTGCCGTCATTTCTGTTTGCTCGACTCTATGTGGAGTCTGCGTCGGCGTCTGAGCTGTTGAACTGTGTGATTAGTCTAACCTGGCACGAGCTAATGTTTGAGCTGAGGGACGGCTTGTGGGAGTGAGCTCAAGCGTCGCCAAACGAATCAAATCTACAGGAATAATTTCACATGAATCATCTGAAACGTTTAAATGTGGCTCGCCGACCTGATCGCAGACGTGTTCATCCTGACTAAATGCAGCGGTGCGTTACTGCGACGACCGTGTGGAGGATGCGTTCAGGTTGATGGTCGGCTGCGTTCAGTCCTTTGAGATGCTTTCTGGAGAAGACAGCGGTCTTTGTTCACAGAGAAAGCAGCGTCTCTTTGTTTCTAAGTGAAGTCCTGCCAACTGTGAGTAAACGCCAGTCAGATAGCAGCGTGGCAACAGGCAGCCATCTGCTGTCATTACCAAAGTTTGTGCTGAAACAAAGTTTTCAGTTCGAGTCGAGCTCCAGACGCAGCTCTTATTAAAATCACCTAAATTCAGTCTGCGCTATAATGAAAAGATAAATCATAACGCAGTCCGAGGGAGTCGACGTTTGTTTGGTGTTTTGTTCGAGCTGAAGAATCCGATGAACAGACAGATTTTCCACCTGCTGTTGGTCTCATTAAAAACTGAAGTCGGGAAGTCTGTCAGCTGAGCCTCGCTGCGGATTTCCTCCCGACTGTTTTCAGTTTCCTGCAGGGAAGTAAAAATGTGTTGGAAGAGTTTTAACACACTTATCTGAAGAAGATGATGAGGAGAAGGAGCCAAGTGGGTGATGAAACAATCAGCTCGGATGACTGCGGAAAGTCGGGAAAAGCCTCCTCCTCACCATCGTCTCTGTTTCTGCCAGCAGCGTCAGCTCTGCCAGCTCGCTCAGCAGCCAGATGGCTGCCGGAGCGCCGCAGGTTTTTAACGGGCCTGGAAGAAGCCGTTCTGGCACATGAGGCGGCAGAGGGGCGAGATTTCACTCCGTGATGAAGTAAAACAGCTTCTTTTTTATCCTGAAAGCACAGGTTTGATTTTCAGCAGCAGGAGAGGTTTTCATGCTGGAACTGAAGTGGGGACACGGTTCAGGAGCAGCATTTAAACACATTAAAGAATATGTTAACAGCTTGGCATGTCCCGCAAAAACAGATCATCGCCTAAAAGCTGCAAGAAAATCAGATCCAGCACGAAGAGCAGGCTTGAACAAAGCTTTAAAAACGAGCAGGTGAGACACAGAAGACAAAATAAAATTCAAAAAGAACTGAAAAAAGTCCACGAGGGTCCCTGCAGGTTTGAGATCACCCTGGGTCAACACACCTGAAGCGATTAGTTCATTACCTCTGGAGAACTTCTTGAGAAGGTAATTTATCATTTAAATCAGCGGTGGTGGATCAAGCATCTAAAACCTGCAGGACACCGACCGTCGTGGACCGGGACTGGTGACCCCTGTTTTAAAGGCTCCGGAGAACCAGCAGACCTCAGCTGAGCCTGTCATGTGGGGACAAAGGACCCGAAAGCTGGACCCTTCAGTGAACAGTGTGTTTTACAGTGAGTTAATAACAGATGCACACTAAATCCCCGTTGCTCCCTGGACTCCTGCGTGTGTGTTCCCCTCCGACGTCAGTGCTCGTGCTGCTGTCGTGTTCCTGCACACCCTGTGCTGTCCTTCTGGTTCCACCTGCAGGAAAGCAGCAGAAGCACGTGATGGGCATGCACGAGCTGCACTACTGTACACTGACACACACTAACGTGGGATGTAACGCAATGATCCCGCATCAGTGGGAGCTCCAACGCTCTCCTAAGCTCCCCCGACGAGCCCTGATCAGCAGCAGGTGTGTGGCAGGAACTTCAGGTGTCCTCCATCCAACAGCCACACCCGCAGACACACAAACACACACACACATCACAAAATAATAGTAATTATAGTCCACACTGACCCCGAGTCCCCGGAAAGAGCCTCAGCAGCTCGATCACCACCTGACCTTCAACAGGTGACGTACAAACAAACTGTTTGACCCGAGTGGGAGGAACCACGGAGAGCCTGAAGAAGTGTGACTCTGCAGGGACGGGCGAGGATTTAAGAGTCCTGATGGAGGGCGTGCTCCCTGCAGCATTTAAAGTGGGGAGATGTGGGACCTTCAATCTGCTCAGCAGCCTGGTGGCAGATTTACAATAGAATAGAATAGAATAGAATAGAATAGAATAGCCCTTTATTGTCATTGTATATGTACTAGCGCTGCCACAAATGATTATTTTGATAGTCGACTAATCAGATCATCATCCATTGAACGTAAAACGTACAGCTTATTGCACCAGCAGCATCTGCTCTTATATAACTATCATTAGCTTACAGCTTTAAGTGTTTAAGGTATGTGCCAACTAAAAATAAAGACAAGATGATAGTTTATTAACTTTTAATGAAATCTGCAGATTGTTTCGGTGAAGTTTAATAAACTCCTTGCTATCTAAAATATAACAGGACACCGGAGTAAATTCTCCAGCATCTCACACTTCTGATAATCAGCTGTCTGCTTGACGTTTATTCAGCTGTGTAAAAACTATAACTTTAATCTCAGCCAAACCGATTTACTCAGGAACAAATAAAATACTGAAAAAAGCCAAACAATAACATTTTTAAGTTATCTAAGTGACTTATATATCATGTTTAACCTGAGTAGTGAAAGACGGCGGTGGGTTTGAAAACGATTAGCCGGGAGTCCGGTGTTCTCACGGCTCTAGTTAGCCTAGCCCCCGGCTAGCTATCGAGCTAGTGGGTAACAGACGTCTCCGAAAACGTCGGAGCGCTTTTGAAAATATGTGGTGTCTTGATAAACTGAGCAGATATTTGAGGTTTACACAGCTACATTCTCGCCTGAAAATATGTTAAACGTTTATTTTGTGACCCAGAAAGAATAATAAGAGTAATATTAAAACTAACTAGCTGCCGCCATTGTTGGAAACTGAGCTGGGCTGCGCTATGAATTCTGGGACACTGCTTCTTCTTCTTCGGGGTTTAACGGCAGCTGGCATCCTTGTACATGCAGTGCTGCCATCTTCTGTTTCAGTCCGTTATTACACTCTTAAATCCTACTACTTATTCCTGCGTCTTTTGGGGTCTTACAAAGCTTCAAACGACGCGTCGACTATTAAATCAGTCGTCGACGATTTTGATAGTCGACTAATCGTGGCAGCCCTGATATGTAGAACAAAGTTATGGGTGGTCCACTCCACAAAAATGTTTTAATTTACAGAAAATGTCACAATTTTCTTTGTCAGACAGCTTCCTGCTGGAAATCAACCATGTATGTGCAGAAGTAGCTGTGTGTATTAACACTGTGTGTGTGTGTGTGTGTGTGTGTGTGTGTGTGCACAGATCATCTCCCAGAGGAAACTGTCCAAAGCTCTGCTCAGACCTGGAGGCACGGTGGGGAAAGCCATCATCACGGTGAGCCCCGCCCTCTCCTCGTCCTCTCACGCCGAAGCCTTCGAGTTTTTCTCTCTCAGCTCTTTTCTCTCTGTGAATTTAAAGTTTGTTTCTGTGCCGTTTACACTTCGTGACTGCCAGACATTAAAGCCTCCAACAGACGGGGATTTTCATCAGTGCTGTGGTCGCAGCTCTGATGGCGGCGATCCTCTCAGCTGGACCGAGGACGGCGGCGTCTGCTCCTCACACAGATTTGCTCCTTTATTTATCCCCAAATTCACAGCTGGAAAATCCCCTCTGATGTTGCTCTTCACCTCTGTGCACACTGAAATGCTTCATGGGGATTTATTTCAAAGGGATTTCAGTGCAGGAGGAAGCTGCAGTTACAGAAAATTAAAGCTTTTGTTGTGTTTCCTTCACCCCTCCCTCCTTCTGTCCTGTCCCCTTCTGTCCTCCCTCCTTCTGTCCTGTCTCCTCTCCCCCTGTTTCCTCTTCTTTGCGTCTGCAGATGAACTCTGTGTTTTCATGAAGATAAACGTGTGTTTGTGTTGTTTGCATGTAGCGATGTGACATCTCTCCACATGTGATCTGTGATCAGCTGTTGCCATCGTCACCATGTAAACATGTCGGTGATTCAGCAGGAAGCCGACGTTTATGATAAACGTTCATCAGGTTTGAGATCTCTGGTTTTATCTGTGTGTGATTGAGTTGATTGGAGGCCTGTTCGCCTGATGTTGGTCTATGGATGCGTCTCATTAGTCAAACATATTTCACACTGCCCAGGAAATGAGCTGTGATGCTTTCAGTCTGTGGATTCAGTTTGCTCGGCTGTTTGTTTATCTGCCTCGTAATGTGTCGTCTTAATTAATTTTGCAGGGATTATGTTGTTGGGCCTTTTTCATGTTTACGGCTGGATTTGACGCTGACTGTCAGAATGACGCTGCGTCGCTGGCCGTGCTTCATCCAGCTAGAAGCTGCTGAGGTGCAGCTCAGGAACTGTAGTGATGCTTTCAGACAAACTGCTCCTCACGTCTGTTTATTGCGTCAGAATTTTCCACAAACTGCTAAAAGTTGCAGAGAGACACAGACTAATGAAAGCAGTATGTAGATGTCTGATGTCGCCACTAAGATACGAAAACGTTTGTTTGTTTTGAGCATTGTTGGTTTGACCTCAGGGTGAATTTGCTGTGATGTCCACTCCTCAGACGTTAACTTCACATACTTGGCTTTCTAAGCGTTCCCACATCGACGGGCATCAACATCTGCTTCTCTGAGATCATCGCTAAAGTCGTTCCTCCTTGGAACTGTTAACACATCCGAGTGATTCAGACCAACAAACATGTACAGAGGAGCTCACACTGACTGAGGAACAGTCACCCTCTGCGTGGCTGCAGGGAGGCGCTGCTTAGTTTTTCACAGTGTTTCTGCATTTTGACTTAGCTTGTGTTAAAAAATGTTACAATGTGTCATGTGTTGGTTATTTTTTATTGCCCTAACACATGTAAGGACGTCTTATGTCCTGATATGCAAAATATGTACTTCCTGTTTCACTAACCAGTTAAGAACATAGTGGTCGTGTCCACTATGTTCTGTCCAACTAACTTTGGACGATAGTTGGACATCCACTAAGGCTGTCCAACTATCGTCCAAATTCATGGGCTGCTTCCTCCTGAGGACGCATTTGGTGCCGAAGGCTGTCCAAATTCGTAGACTCCTCCGAATGCAGCCGACAAATGCGTCCTCCTTTTCCCCGAATTTGAAGGATGGGTCGGGTGTGTCCTTCGTGGTCCACCATATCCCAGAATTCATAGCGCGGCCCAGCCAAACTCCATTTCCAACAATGGCGGCCGCTACTAAGTTTTAAAATTACTCTTACTAATCTTTCTGGGTCACAAAATAAACTTTTAACATATTTTCAGGTGAGAAAGTAGCTGTGTAAACATCAAATATCTGCTCGGTTTATCAAGATATCGCATATTTGCAAAAGTGCTTTGACGTTTTCGGACACGTCTGTTACCCACCAGCTCGATAGCTCGCCGGGAGCTCGAGGGTTAATGGAGCCGCCGAGAACGGCACAACTCCCGGCACATCATGTTCAGATCACCGCGGAGTTTCGCTGCTCGGGTTAAACGTAATATATAAGTCACTTAGACAACCTAAAATGTTATTGTTGGGCTTTTTTCAGTGTTTTATTTGTTCGTGAGTAAATCGGTTTGGCTGAGATTAAAGTTATTAGATTAGATAAAACTTTATTAATCCTCCGGGTGGTTTAAACGTCAAACAGAAAACTGATTAAACAGAAGTGTGAGACGGTTGAGAGTTTACTCCAGTGTCCTGTTATATTTTAGACAGCAAGGAGCAGACGGCGAGTTTATTAAACTCCACCGAGACAGCGGTGACGCTCATCAGAAGGCTAGACCGTCCAGTTTAACAGCCGTTTACTTCCGGCCTACCCGACCTCCTGAGGACCCGGCCCACGTAGACCGCGAAGGCCGGGTCCTCAGGAGGATGCAGCCCATGAATTTGGACACGACCAATGTCAGTGTTGGTGTGGAGTACAGGAAATGAGCCCAAGTAAAAATGAAGGCGAGCTGTTTATTGGCTAAAACTGAACCCAGCAGAGCAGCAGCAGCTCAGACAGGTGAAGACAGCAGAGGTGGAGCAGGTGGTCGGTAAGGATGGGAAAACAGGAAAGACGACAACCTTCAACCTGTGTTGGAGAGCAAAGTAGTGTCAGGGACACTTTAAATCACCATGGCAACGTATGCTGAACACATGTCTGGTCTGGAGCGCGTTATGTTCTCTTCACCTAACAATGCAAAGCACCTCGAGGTGACAGCTGTTATGATCTGCTGCTAAATGAATAACAGTGAACTGTGTGCAGCACGAGTGGCGCCTTTAGACTTCATGCTCATCTCAGCCGTTCCTCTGATGAGCGTCTGATGAAGCAGTCGATGCTCAGATGATCCGTTTTCTGTAGAAGAGGAATGAGTGCCAAACTGCCTTTTTATGTGACTGAAGCAGAGACAGTGAACATCCTCACTGACTGGATGTTTCAGAGCAGCTCACACAGAGAAAGCTGTGAAACGTCATAGTTTACTCCTCAGGAAGTAGAAGTAGCGCACACGCACGGGCAGACGGGCGAGAGGTCTGGAAATGGAAACCAAAACTCAACAACTCCACATCAGTCAAACAACAATGAAACCAGGATTCAAAAATACAAAACCCCGAGACCATGACATCACATGGCTCCACCCACAGTCTGATCAGCTGTTACACGAGGAGCTGAAGTCACTCCGGTGCACAAACTGTGAAATGATTGTGTAAGAAAAGAAAGTCGGACCCTGAAACTCTGTTGGTGCTTTATGCATAAAGAGGATTTGAAACGAATGACTGAAACTTGCTACGACTGTACAGTCACACGTTTCTGCGATCACTGGAGTCGCCCCCTGCTGGTCACTAGAAGTAATGCATGTGTACGCTTAGCTTCACTTCTTAGAAGCAGAAGCTGCGTCTGCAGAGAGGCTGTCATCAGAAACCTGCTGCTCTGCACTAAACCTGCCGCCCAGGTGTGGCAGCATCACGTTACCATGACAACAGGCCATATAGCCACACTTTTTTATAACTACGTCTGTGTTTATGCAGCGGGAAATGCTGGAAGTCTGTAAGCATTAAACTCCACAACGTTGTTTTTCTGATTCTACGCTGCGTTTTCCTCTGCAGCAGCATCGCGCACTTTCCCCGTTAGCCTGACTGAGCACTTTCAGCCTTTTGCTTTGCATTTCCTCGACTTTGATGCTAAAAGTTGCTCATTGTTTTGGGGGAGCTCCCAGAGCAGGGTGGCTCGTTTGATCTCCCAGAGTCTGATCTGAATATTCAGAGTTTGTTGTTGAGTTGAGGCTGCACCCTGGCTTCATAATGAGGCTCTTATCAAAGGGAAATGTGCTTTCAGATCACAGCAGAGGAGCTGACGGGCAACGACGACTACATCGAGCTCTCCTTCAGCGCCAGGAAGCTGGATGATAAGGTAAAACCTGCACCTGGACCCCCCACTTACCTCCTGAATGTCTTTCTCTTTATTTGTCCAACAATTTAATAAATATCACTTTTCAATTCTTTTGTTTGTTTGTTTGGTTGATTTTTTTGTAAATAGAATTTTAATTCAATTCTATAATAAGGTAAGAAGGGCAGAGGCAGTGTTTGGGCTGCGGCTCTGTTTAGTTCATGTCAGACGTTACCTCAGTGATGCGAATTTATCGTCTAATGCTAGTTAGCTTGATTAGCTGCTATTGCAGAGTTTATTGATGCAACGCACAGATGCTTCGCTAATTAGTGCAAAATAACTAAAAAATAAAACCACTGAATAAGATTCAACAATAAAACACAAAATTTTAGGATTTAAGAATTATAATATTTGTAAGATAAATACATTAAAAGCCTCCTACAGGACACATTATGTCCAGTTTAACCCTTTAAAACCTGCACACTCTGTTTTGCGTAACTATTTTTAAATCCCGGTAGCTCTGCAACCACGTGAGCTAGCGCAATAATTGTTTTTGCATATGAAACCGGAGGAGTTGTACTTACATCTTATGCCATCAGCTTGTCCTCGGTCACAGTTTCCTTCCACATATAGCTTTGCAAAAACTGCATAAAAAGCACTTGCAGGAACAAAAACATAATATTCCAGAAACACGCTTTGCTGATCCGATCAGCTGTTTGTAACACTTCCTACGTCCATCAGCGCGAACTATCGCATGTCCGCCATGACCTGCCCGAAACCGGAAGTGACGTCATTTTGCAGAAATGTAGTTTTTTTTACCATCAGGGCCTCATGAGCCTATACTGGTGTTTTTAAAAGTTATGTTTGACTTTATGACTTTCTGTGTGGTTTCTGGGATGCTTAGGACTCATATTGCACTGCTGGAAATAGTTTATTTTGATGCAGATGCTGCTTTTTTGCAAATTTGCATTATAATATTTATTTTCGTTTTTCCTGCAGTGTATAAAAATTGGTGTATTTCAAAAATAAAACTATGAAGACACTCAAAATAAATTTCCTGTGGTGGGAAACTATTTTGTGCAACTTTTTTGTATTTACAGTTTTGAGGGATAAGCCTCTTAAATTTCTCTAACTAGAAATATATGTTAAAAAAACAAAAACAATTTTAAATTTTTTTGTAGTTTATTGCACTTTTTTGCAATGTATGTAATTACTATGCACTTAATGCAGACATATTATTAAAATTTGGGCTGTAATGGTTGTATTGATGTATATCAACTTGAAATGCTCCCAAAAATGGCTCCACAGCATGTAAAAATATAATATAAGCTCTGGTGGACTTGGTTCTATGGTCGGTCTTAAAGGGTTAAGTACTCATAGGATTGGATGAGGCTCCACCTGCGGAAACCTTCCTATTAAAGTGACTGAATTATCAAGTTGGAGGACCTCACCACTCTCTGCTGTTATAAATGGGGAAAGTCTCCATAAAGTTTACTTCTGCTACAATTTTTAAACATGGGGGCCTATGGGGACCGACTCACTGCTGGAGCCTCTGGTGGACGTTAGAGGAACTGCAGGTTTTGGCTTCTTTTGCAGCAGTTTGCAGAACATCTGCACCAGCTCAGCTGCAGCATTTCAAAGTACATAATATAAATACGACAAACAGTAAGTAGTTGTAGTACGTCTGCCCCACACGGTCACAGTTTTTAGTTTAGGTTAAATGATGAAAAGTAAAAAACAAATAGTTTTTGATGCATGTGTAAGTGTTTTGCATTAATGAGAAATGACACATCCTGATAGCATCGTGTGGGGTTACAGTACTCAGAGCTCACAGGGCTAACGTTCAAACAGCCACTGTGAACATGAGTGGGAGTCATTAGTCACAGCAGGAGGCTCAGGCACGGCGGGCTCTGAAACCCACGCCACAGAGTGTAACCACAGCATCAGTAATGATCACAGCGACAGGGTAAACATCACAAGCCTGAGAGTCACTGACGCTTACTGTACTTGCTGAATGAAAGCATTACTCAGTGGTTACGTTCATAAACAATCACCTCTGTCAGCAGATTTTAAAACGTTTCATGTTAAAATAAAAACAAAGAAAAGAAACAAGACACGTTTAAAAACTGATAAAAGTCGGTAAAAATCCAGAAGACAGAAACTCAGACAAAGGAGTCAGGGCTTTTTGAACAGGGGAAATAATCAATAATCAATATAATTACATACAGGAAGTCCAATCCAAAACAGGACATCAGGGGAAGCCAACTATCAAAGTAAAACAGAGACAGAAAACACAGAAACTAGGAGACAGAAACATCAGAATAACCAGAAAGTCACAACACAATCGACTGCTCCTATCACTAACACTAACACTATCACTAACACTAACACTATCACTAACACTAACACTGATCAGAGTGATGTTGGTAAAACTGAACCTCATCACTACAACAATAAAACAGGAACCAAAATCGTCTAATATCACAAAAACTTATTAAAACTTCACTGAAACCAAACCAGGTTTTTATAACTTACCTGTTTATTATTGTGGGCGTGGCCTGTTTGCCTGACAGATGGGTCAGGAGCATGTTAATGTAATCACATTACACAGATAACGTGCAGCTTTAGGTTTCCGATCCGTGACCGTGGAGTCAGCTTGCTGACTAAGCTAGCTATGGTTAGCTGATGTCGTTAGCCTCGTACTCGTTTTAGCTCCAATAAACCAACATGTGACAGCAACGACTCTAAACCCACCATCTGCTGCCTGCGTCCATCTTTTATATCCAGTCTGTGCTGGTTTGGAAACAGACTCTGTACGAACACCAGGGGGCGCTGCGTATAAAGCCAGTATGAGCGTGATCAGACTGAATGTCCTGACGGTGTCTCTGCTGTTTGCACTGAACTCTGCGTTTGTACTTTTAGGACTTCTTCAGTAAATCGGATCCGTTCCTGGAGATCCACCGACTGAACGATGACGCCACGCTGCAGCTCGTCTACAGGACGGAGGTACGAACACATCGACACACAAACACCACGTTAACATTAAAGGCTGAATTATTCAAACTGGAATCAACACATCATCGTATCAAAAACAGTAGAAAGTCCACTTGTTTACTATTAATAATAATAATAATAATGCTTCGTGGTTAAAAGTCATGTTTTATAATCTGGTTCATGGTTCTTCATGTTCAACTTTAACTTGTTTCTACGACTTTGCTTAGATGCACTTTGGTGACCTGGTAGGTGATTATTCCCACAGAGGCATTTCTGGGCTGACTCATTGTGTTGATCTGATCTTCTTCTGTGTGTCTGCTGCGTCTCTTTGGGTCATGCAAGCGTTGCACTCTCCACCTCCCTCGGTGGGATTCAGGCGGACGAGTTGGAAAAGACAACATATACTTGAAAGACAGAAACTTGCTTCTGAGAGCATTAAAGCTCTCAGTCGATGCAGTTTTGTTTATATATATGAGCTGCTGATTCGCTGTAGCTGCACAGCTGGGATTCCTCTCATCCGTGAGCACATTGAGATTTTTCAACAGGTCCCACAGAGCAACAGTCCTCCCAGCTGACAGCAGGTTTCTGATCACTTCCTCCCGTCTCCCATCCAATTTAGCTCCTCGCCTGCGGCTCAGTGTGAAAAAAGTTTCCCTGGATGGAGGCTGAGCTTCCATCACATGATCACAGAAGGTCATGCAACACGTTGACAGCTGCTTCAGCCTGCGTGGTTATTATAAAGCTGGAGAGCAGGACATAACCAATGGCCCTATAAAAGCTGCTGATTGGCCAGCTGCTGGGCAGGGAGTGTTTCCACCAATCAGTTTGGAGCAAGCCCTCAGTACCAGAAAGTTTCTTTCTTGCAGTCAGCTGTGTGTTTGCACATTTAAGGAAGTCTCTGACCTTTTTGCTCTTAGTGCCAGGGAAACACAGGAGGGCGTTTCTCTTACACCTGTGAGTGAAATGAAATGCAGGCGGATGTTAAATGAACCAAAGATGGAAGAAAAATGTTAAAGCATCATTTTAATTAACACAACACACTTCCAGGAAACACAGCAGGCTGGAAAAACGAGGATGACTCCTTTCAGCCAGCGGTTCTCCTCAGAGCTGCTGCACGTTTACACTGCACGCAGCAGCACGCAGCAGCACGCAGCAGCACGCAGCAGCACGCAGCAGCACGCAGCAGCACGCAGCGCTCTGCTGCGACGCAGCGCGAGCTGTTTTTAGAGCTGACCCTGCTCTGTGTTTGTCTCTCTCAGACCGTCATGAATAATCTCAATCCTGTGTGGAAAACCTTCAAAGTTTCCCTCAACTCGCTCTGCAGCGGAGACCATGAACGCAAACTGCAGGTACACACACACACACACACACACCCACCCTTATTCCTCACATCCACGGCCATCTCAGCATCAGCAGGTAACCCAACAGGAAGTCACTGGGCTGTGGGAGGAACCCACTCAGGAACAAGCAGAACACAAAGACTTTCACTGACAGTTAAACACTGTTAAAACTAGAGATGGACCGATCCGATATTACGTATCAGTATCAGTCCGATACTGACATAAATTACTGCATCAGATATCGGAGAGAAATAAAAAATGTAATCGATCCATTAAATATCAAAAAAGCTCCTCACAAAACTTACTACACGGCGTAACTCAGCTCATAACCGTAGCACGTCGCAGCAGTGTGGTCACGTGATAGAGCCGCTGTGTGTATTTGTAGCGTCGCTACCAAACCAGCATTTCATCTCCGAGGAAGTTTTCCCAGAGAGAAGTAAAGCAAGTGTGTAAGTTCATCTCTGAATGTTTGTAAAGCATTCCAGCGTTAAGATTAACAACAGATATATGGAGCGACTGTCTCTCTCTCTCTCTCTCTCGCTCCTGTTGCTACTTCAATCATGAAACTGATCAATGATCAGCTGATCGTCTCTTGTTTGTTTTTGTCCCACTTCTCACCAGAAATAGTGTTCTAACTCTTTAACTGTTAAGTAACAGTTAAGTAACTGTTAAGTCTAATATACAGTAAGCTGTAGTACTTTTTCCTTTGGGAACCATCTGTGCAGTCTGCAGTTCTGTTGAAGGAAGATGTTGAATCTATTTAATTATTCTTGAAAAATAATTAATTTCTGTGCATTTTTTTAAACATATGCATTAAATTAAAATTGGGGCTGGTTCACTTTTTTTTGCTGGGAGTTTGCAGCCCTGTTAGTTATGTTGTTTAATATTTCTGCTAAGTTCTCTTTAAAACACTAGAATAGGGAGGATGGAGCAGGTTTAACTTTATTAGATTGATCAGTTTTGCTGAACTATGAAATATTTTGGGTGCAGTGTATTTTTTTTTTTTTTTTTTACATACAGGTATAACAGAATAGCTTTAGTGTTGTTGTTTATTTAAACTTGAGTATGAACTTATACAAAAAGCAGCAAGATATTAAAAAAAAAACAGTTTTATTGATTAAAAACACTATATCAGATTCATATCGGTATCAGCAGATATCCAAATTTATGATATCAGTATTGGACATAAAAAAGTGGTATCATGTCATCTCTAGTTAAAACCAACAGTTTTTGCACATTTTGCTGAAACTGAACTCGATTTTGAGAAACATCAAAGTCATTAGACGCTCTGCTGTTCATCAAACCAAAGGTCATGACCCTGACCAAAGGTCATGACCCTGACCACAAACAAAGGGACAATCTGTCCTTTGAAGTTTTAACAGTTACATGTAAAGTCTATAAAATGAGGCAAACTGATGCTAATTAGTGTTGAGTGGCTGGATTCTCTTCCTGCCTCTGACGTGACAAAAGGAGCTTATTGATGGTTTTTGGTTCACCTGCACTTTCATACAGACAAAGATCACAGACGGAAGCTGACACATCAGTGCTGAACAGCAACAATTCCCTGAAGGCCGGATGGACAGATGGATGGATCCATTCACTCCGTCAGACGCAAACGCTGTGTTCACACTGCAAATCCGACTTTTTTGACCCTCTGCGACCCATATGCGAGCATGCTGTGACAGTGTGAACGGCACAAATCCGATATTTTCAAATCCAACCTGGGTCACTTTGGTATGTGGTGCTGAATCTGATACATGTCTGATGTTTCAGAAAGCTGCTGTTTGACGGTCATGTCGCTGACAGAAGACAGACACCGATTATCAGCCTCTGCACGGAGGTAGCAGCCTCTGCTCAAACACACGATGGACTATTTATTCACAGAAATAGATTCAAGGTTAACACAAGAATTTACACGAGTAGAAGCGACGCAGGGCAGGGGGCCGTGGGAGACCGGGGCCGTGGGAGACCGGGGCCAGGAAGTGATTCATCACGGGGAGGCACAAAGAGAGCGACAGATCGGAAACTTGGCAGGTTTAGACAGTCCTGATCTGAGGGAGGTGTCCATGAGAGGGTCATAACACGTTGAGATGTGGAGGTCGTGTTCCCCAGAGGGCATCCAGGGAGATGTGACAGGCAGGAGGGCGGGCAGGTAATCGAGCTGATCGACTGTAGAGGAGAAACAAACTGAAGCAGAGTGAACACAGCAGGAGGTGAAAGGCAGCAAAGGCAGCAGGACGAACTGGGGAGGAGTGGAAGGAAGCGCTGGTTTAAAAAGCGTCCTGCTGATTGAATGAGGCGCAGGCGAGATGATGGAAGCTCCGCCTCCGAGGACGCATCCTGGATACAGACAGGAAAACAGACAGTTATCTCGACCCGACGTCCTGGTCACATCGAGACGCTGGTTCAGCAGATTTTTAAAGCCGTGACATCACACGGAGATGTTTCATAAAACCAGACTTTGATCTTCAGCTGATGAAAGACACAAACTGTTTTTATAAACGTGTCCATGTGGCTGCAGGCAGAGCTGAGTCTGTCCCTGTGCTGTGACCCTGGGACACTCGTCATGTGCTCGCAGGTTGCAGGTGCACACAGTCTGCTGTCTCCTGTGTCAGTCGATGGATGTTGTGGCTCCAGTCTAAATGCAGACGTCTGATTGGCTGCAGCAGCAGGTCAAACAGCAGGGAAGCAAAACTTTTCTTTGTTTGTTCCAGTTTTATCGACTGCTGGAATTTTTGCACATTTCCAAACTAACTTTGCATCGACTGCTTCACCGAGTCTCCTGCATCTTTTCTGCTGTTTGTAACCTGAAACTACAGAGACGTTTTCACCCGGCAGAGCCGAGTGACTCCAGAGGAACACATCCATCATCGCTCGTCCTGCCCGCTACTCATTATCCACCATTTTTGACCCGAATTCCCTTCAATCAGTCACGGGGGCCTGAGGCTGGACCCCTGTCAGCAGCACAGAGATGAGGTTTGAGGAGGTCAGCCACCTCAGCAGGACAGCAGGATGTCCCGAGGGGAGATGGATGCAAGGGAATGATGGATTTTAGATTGCTGCAGACCGAGGGAGGGCTCCTGTGATCCGAGGGCTCCTGTGATCCGAGGGCTCCTGTGATCCGAGGGCTCCTGTGCTTCCAGTTCCAGCTTATTCGCTGCAGAAAATATAAATGTGTTTTAATAGAAACCTTTTTTTAATACGGTGTAACTCCAAAGTTTACAGTTTGTGATTCTAATTTCTTTAATTTCACGAGGATCTCAGAGCAGAGCTGCTGCTCTTCCACGTAGAAAGGAGCTTCAGGGTCTGAGTGAGGTGTTTCCAGGAGGAAGGAGATGTTTCAGGCATGTTCAGCTGCTCCTGAGAGGAGACGAGGTCCGGGTATCTCCATGTCGGAGCTGGAACGAGATACAAAGCAAAAAATAGATACAATTTATGACATTATAATCCCGAGTGTTTTCTGATAAATTAACAACTTTAAATAAGTTTCCCCTGAATGTTTCCTCGTGCGTGCGGTTGTTGCGTCTCTGCTCCCACAGCCGTCACACAGTTTTAGGAGAGACGCCTGCAGCAGCGGAGGAGTGAGTTACATGGATGACACAGAATTACAAACAAGCGTTTTTAATCAGCGACATGTTTCCTTAAGCTGTTCCCGTCAATCACACGTAAGCAAATATTACAACTGCGCCGCTGGAAATGACTGTTGGACATGTTGATGGTGGAGTTAAGACAGGAGGAGGGAGGCGGCTCAGGTGGGACAGCGGGATACCCACGCGTTTACTTTGTACAACAAAACTTTGTTTTCTTTCTGACAGCTGGATTTCCTGTTTCACATTAAAAGCATGACGTGCACTCACAGCCACTATGACTTAGCTCCACATTTTCAATTCAATTCAGTTTTATTTATATAGCGCCAAATCACAACAAAAGTCGCCTCAAGGCGCTTCATAGATACAGAGAAAAACCCAACAATCATATGACCCCCTATGAGCAGCACTTTGGCGACAGTGGGAAGGAAAAACTCCCTTTTAACAGGAAGAAACCTCCAGCAGAACCAGGCTCAGGGAGGGGCGGGGCCATCTGCTGTGATTGGTTGGGGTGAGATTTCTTTTACTTCTTCTGATTCAAGTTCAGCAAACTGCAGTTTAGAAAATGCAGGAATTTATTAAAAAAGAGAAAAAAGAGACGGCTGATGCAGACGAGGCGCCGAGGGTCAAATTATGGCACAAACATTTTTAAAAAGCTGAGCAGATAAAACGGAAACGTTAAATCTGATCATCTCCACAGCTCGTGTACACGCTCACGGGGATTTCACTGACTGCATG
>NC_140449.1:35581188-35588688 GCF_963576455.1 Neolamprologus multifasciatus | reverse complement strand
TGGTTGGATCAGTCAGGAGACCGAGGCCATGCTTCGTCTTTTTCAGGTTTAGCCTCTAAACTCACCTGATGTAGTTGCTGTTAGTTGCATTCATCAGTTTTCAGCTGGAAGCTTGAGGACAGATGTGAACCTGCTACAGAGGAGGAGTCAGTCTGACCTCTGACCTCTGACACGATCAGCATCAGCGATCTGCTTCAATCTGACGGACGACGTAGAAACAGTCAAACGTTTTTAACGTTTCTAAATCCTCAAACTTCCCGAGTGTTTCCAGGTTTACAGCTCCTGAGCACGCACTCAGAAAACAGTGAGTCATAAAACTCTAATTGGTCCTCACAAAGATGGATGGGACACGCAGTAAGTGTGAAACTCCTGCATGAATATATGAAAAGATTACACCAGCAGAGTGGAACACAAGACTGTGTGTGTTTGTACAGTCATGCAGCTCTTCCTCTCCGGCTCGCAGGCTGCCAGCGCTCCTCTTCACCTCCTCCCATCTATTTTTCATGAACCCTGTCAAACTGTCCTGGATTCAGTCCGCCGTCTCTTCTCGTTTACGTCCCGTTCTGGTCCCGGTGCTGCCAGTGCGAGCTGTCCGCCGGGAGGACTCGTCAGGTGGACGAAGCCTGCAGCCGGGCGTCTCTTTGAAGTGCGGTGTGGTTTAACTCGGGCTCGACACATCCTCATATTTATTTCACATCCTAGCAGCGACGCTCTGAATCTACATATTAATGACACGAGTGTCTGTTTCCATTGCATCACCGAACCGCTGCTGCATTTGTTAGATTTCGCTTTGAGTTTATTTTCACAGTTTCAATGAATGTGAACTAATATCTTCCTCTCTACTGCCCAGAGAGACGCGGTCGACTCGTTAGAAACCACAGCGTGCCGAAATAAACCAGAAACACAATCATGTTTGATGTGGAGGCTTGGACAGACCTCCTCCTGCCATGCAGCTTCGGGCTGAACCGCTTGTTTCGATTTGCTGAACAAGCTGTGACCTAAAAACAACAAGAACAAAAACACAGGTTCAGTCTGAAATTATCTCCTTCAAGGCAAACATCCAGTTAACGAGCGAGCAGGAGCTTTGTGGGTCACAGCCGTAAATAGCAGGACAGTGATGGAGCTGCAGTCCGGCCTCGGATCGTTCAGATGCAATAACTGTTTCTGTTTTTCGTCCACTCAGTGCACCGTGTGGGACTGGGACTCAAACGGGAAACACGACTACATCGGTGAGTTCGAGGCTACCTTCAAAGAGATGAGAGGCGCCATCGATGGACGGCAGGTGAGCCAACCCGCGTGTGATTCATACTTCAACCCACTGTCGTCTGAGAGCCGGTGTTTGAAGCGTGATGCGTTCACTGACTGTTGTAATTGCTGTTCTTTGACTGTTTACAGGAAGTCAAGTTAAATATGTGTTTATGTGGATTTATAGGATCAGTTTCGTGTACATGACAATGATAATGTTTATTTTACCTTTTGCTTTCTTATAAAACACGTCTCACTGATTAACCCTTTAAAGCCGGTCTGAGCAGCACGCTCTGATTTGCGTAACTATTTTTAAATCCCGGTAGCTCTGCAACCACGTGAGCTAGCGCAATAATTTTTTTTGCATATGAAACCGGAGGAGTTGTACTTACATCTTATGCCATCAGCTTGTCCTCGGTCACAGTTTCCTTCCACATATAGTTTTGCAAAAACTGCATAAAAAGCACTTGCAGCAACAAAAACATAATATTCCAGAAACACGCTTTGCCGATCCGATCAGCTGTTTGTAACACTTCCTACGTCCATCAGCTCAAACTATCGCATGTCCGCCATGACCTGCCCGAAACAGGAAGTGACGTCATTTTCGCAGAAATGTAGTTTTTTACCATCAGGGCCTCATGAGCCTATACTGGTGTTTTTAAAAGTTATGTTTGACTTTATGACTTTCTGTGTGGTTTCTGGGATGCTTAGGACTCATATTGCACTGCTGGAAATAGTTTATTTTGATGCATATGCTGCTTTTTTGCAAATTTGCATTATAATATTTATTTTCCTTTTTCCTGCAGTATATAAAAATTGGTGTATTTCAAAAATCAAACTATGAAGACACTCAAAATAAATTTCCTGTGGTGGGAAACTATTGTGTGCAACTTTTTTGTATTTACAGTTTTGAGGGATAAGCCTCTTAAATTTCTCTAACTAGAAATATATGTTAAAAAAACAAAAACGATTTTCAATTTTTTTGTAGTTTATTGCACTTTTTTACAATGTATGTAATTACTATGCACTTAATGCAGACATATTATTAAAATTTAGGCTGTAATGGTTGTATTGATGTATATCAACTTGAAATGCTCCCAAAAATGGCTCCACAGCATGTAAACATATAATATAAGCTCTGGTGGACTTGGTTCTATGGTCGGTCTTAAAGGGTTAATGATGACGTCATTGGTGCTCGTTCTTCCCGTATGTTTGTTTGCTCATCTGGAGTTTCACCCTCAACTATGAGCGACGATCAAAAGGTGCTACAGGTCGCCTGGTGGGAGGTAACCTGTCTGCACAGGATGATGCTCTGCCTGCAGCAGCTGCATCTCTGCGTGTTACCCCGTTGACCCGATTCAATCACAGACCGGCTCACAGCAGAAGCTTTGTTAGCTTAGCATGAATCACATCCAGACCCCTCAAGTATCGGCCATCCTCACCATCAGTCACTGGAAAAACACAAATCCTGCCTAATGAGTCAAAGCTTAACTCCTGCTGGGAACCATCCAGTTCTTGGATTCTTGAAGATCTAACTTTGACATGAAACATGTACCCAAACATTTCTTCAGGCCACGGACACCCCGCGGTCATGTGAGCAGCATCCCTTGATGGCAGTGGCCTCTTCCAGAAGGATTCTTAAAGTTTGAGGAACTCGATGGGATTTTAAAGCCGATGGAGTTTGAATTCCTCAGATCTTGATCCAGTCTAAATCTGTTGGATATGCTGGAAAAGTTCCCAAAACATAAAGGGTGCACTGCACAGGAGAGCTTTAGAGCCGTCGATATCAGGCAGGTTATTTAAATGTTTGATGCCTGACGTGTCGTATTGTACCAGAAACCTCTCTCGTAGTTTCCCTCCTGCTGGAGCAGCTGCAGTAGCTGCAGTTAATATTTAATTTGCTGGAAGAGCGTGTTGCTGTGGTCGCAGGCGGTTTGAGTCCTCTGGCAGGTATCTGTTCACCCTGTTTCTCCTTCAGCTATTCAATCAATTTAATGGCTCGGTGAGAGTCAGACTGAGCGACACCACGGCTCACACGCTGTGACACACCATTACAGTTACACGGCGAAACACATTCACTCACAGACTCTCCGAGAGGCAGCGAGGCGGCCCTGCAGGAGTCTTAGAGGTTTGTAAGTGAATCACTGTGTGAAAGCTGCGCTCGGGAATTCTCTGCATCGGCTGCTGTTTGTTTTAGGGTCGGAAAACCGGGCGCTGACAGTTTTAATTTCTTTCAAACGTTTCATATAAATTCCCCGTGTTCAGCTGTATTCGTCTCCACATTTCAAAAAGATGTCCAAGGAAATCTTTTGCAGACAAACCAGAGATGCTCTAAAACAGAAAACCCCGTTAATGTCTGTGTTTGGATGGGGGTGCATCTTTGCAGCCATCTTCCTTCAGCTGCTCCCTGATCCACAAGGGTCTTCCAGATGGATGCAACATTTATACATCACATCCTGATTCTCTCAGGAGTTTTCCAACAATTTCTCTTACGAGGTTTCCGTTCATAGGAGAGACGATCAGAAGCTGCCAGCAGCATGTGACAAATACCAACAGACACCTGATGTTTTTAGAGTCTCTTCATCCTTCAGTCAGACCATCTCAGCTGGGTGGAGGTTCTGACGGAGCGCTCCATCATTCTGCTCCTTCTTCTGGAGTCTGCTGCTCCCACGCAGAGGGCGGGGCTTACGGCACCAACTGTCTGCCATCTATAATCCAGTTTTGAGAACGCCCACTCATCTCCTGGGCCATCTGACCTCAGGAACTCACATGATAAGGTGAGCTCACCTGAAACCCTGGCTGATTGTGACCCACACCCACACCTCGGCTCAGGCGATTAGGTGGAGGATCAATAGGAGGTCCACGACACTCCCACAGGACTTAACCCTTTAAAGCCGGTCAGAGCAGCACGCTCTGTTTTGCGTAACTATTTTTAAATCCCGGTAGCTCTGCAACCACGTGAGCTAGCGCAATAATTTTTTTGCATATGAAACCGGAGGAGTTGTACTTACATCTTATGCCATCAGCTTGTCCTCGGTCACAGTTTCCTTCCACATATAGTTTTGCAAAAACTGCATAAAAACCACTTGCTGCAGCAAAAACATAATATTCCAGAAACATGCTTTGCCGATCCGATCAGCTGTTTGTAACACTTCCTACGTCCATCAGCGCGAACTATCACATGTCCGCCATGACCTGCCTGAAACCGGAAGTGACGTCATTTTCACGGAAATGTAGTTTTTTACCATCAGGGCCTCATGAGCCTATACTGGTGTTTTTAAAAGTTATGTTTGACTTTCTGACTTTCTGTGTGGTTTCTGGGATGCTTAGGACTCATATTGCACTGCTGGAAATAGTTTATTTTGATGCATATGCTGCTTTTTTGCAAATTTGCATTATAATATTTATTTTCGTTTTTCCTGCAGTATATAAAAATTGGTGTATTTCAAAAATAAAACTATGAAGACACTCAAAATAAATTTCCTGTGGTGGGAAACTATTTTGTGCAACTTTTTTGTATTTACAGTTTTGAGGGATAAGCCTCTTAAATTTCTCTAACTAGAAATATATGTTAAAAAAACAAAAACGATTTTCAATTTTTTTGTAGTTTATTGCACTTTTTTGCAATTTATGTAATTACTATGCACTTAATGCAGACATATTATTAAAATCTGGGCTGTAATGGTTGTATTGATGTATAGCAACTTGAAATGCTCCCAAAAATGGCTCCACAGCATGTAAACATATAATATAAGCTCTGGCGGACTTGGTTCTATGGTCGGTCTTAAAGGGTTAAATCCACCAGCTGCTCTTAGAACTGAAGAAGCTTCTTGGATGAAAGGCGCTGACGCTTTTCTTTGCGAGCTCAGGCCACAGCAGCACTGCTCCTCCTTCATGCTCCATGGTGGGAACCGGACGTGCAGATACTCCAGTGTAGAAACTGACTAACAGAGCAGCCTTATCATTACAGATGAAACAGGAGGAATGAGAAACAGCCTGGGGAGCGGTGACCTATAATGATGACCTCTCTTGAGCTACACACATTTGAACTCGGCAGGTTGAAGCACAAAAGACCTGATCTCCGTTAGGTCCTGCACCTCCGGGTTTCCAGAAAAGCACCAATTAGCAGCGAGACCACCCTTTTAAAATGCTCCTCGGGGGCTGAAGCGCCTCCGAGGTTATTTAGGCAGAGGGTGTGAAGCGATTACCCCGAGAGCTAATGAAGACGCAGCTGTCAGAGAGCTGCTGCAGGAAGGAGACGACCGCTAATTAAAGCGCTCTGCGACTGTCCGTTAACGCCGTCCTGCTTACAGATGCTGCGGTTGGGAGTTTTCTCCCTGAAGATGACAACACACGGCTGAAAGGCCAGGAACAATCAGCAGCCGAGGAATCCTCAGTGGAGGCTCAGCTGTCTCATTATTGATTACAAAGAGCTGAACGTCGTCTGTTGAGCAGCCGTACGACTAAACCACATCACAGCTGTGCCTAATATTCTGTCTGTAGTCTTTGGATGACATCACATAGGGATATGACCACAGACCACACGGGCAGAAAACATGAACGTGTTGGTTTGGATGTTAGGACATCTTATTGAATTTATATGGAAAGTTTGAAAGAAATTCAGCCGACTTAAAACTGTCGCCGCCTGGTTTTCCGACTAAAACAAACAACAGCCGATGCAGAGAATTCCCGAGCGCAGCTTTCACACACTCAGTGATTCACTTACAAACCTCTAAGATGTTTGCTTCTCCACGAGACGCCTCGCTGTCTGTGAGCGTCTGAGGACACACAATAACTACAGAGGTAACGAGGGACGTAGCAGAAGGGAAACACAGCTGAACCTGATCTGACACACGAGACAGGAAGGAAACACGGGACTGTCAAAGTAAAACAGGGACTACACAGAAACCAGGATAACGAGATGTAACTCGGAGCGCAGGCGAGGCTCATTAAGACATTTTAACAGAACTCAGTGGACGTCACAGGACCTGCAGCTCTATTGTTTTTATTGTTGGACTCTATTTCCAGCCCTGGAGGTTATGCATTGATGCATCGCACCAAGAAGGAAAATTCCTGACTGCTGTTTGAATCGTTGCGATGTGCATTTTATCTTATCCAGCACAGGAGGAGAGCTCGTTCGCCTCCCACAGAGCACAAAGAGCTGTCAGTCCATCCGTCTCTCCATTCTTCTCCTTTTAAATAAAATGTCTTTATTGGCCTCCTTCCTCAGCTGGCAGCTTCCTCCTGACCAGCGACACGGAAACAAGAAGCCCCCCCGAGCTGAGGTCTCCGGGGAGCTCCGGGTCTGTCCTCCATCCCGACACAAATAGAGTAACCGCCACGAGTCACCCGGTCTCGGCGGGTCTGAGTGAGGGAGTCAGTCTTTGTGCAGCTGAAGGTGTCCTGCTGCAGGTGGTCCATGCTTCTGTCTGACTCTGGATTTAAACTGCACCTCCAGGAAGCTGCTTTCACCTGAGTGCAGGACGAATCTGACAAAGAAAAATGTGTTTGTGATGTTTCTGCTGAGGCTGGATTAACCACAGCGCTCAGAGGCACGTCTGTAATAATCTCATCTGCTCGATTTGCTTCGTCCACTCTAGTCAAATACAGGACCGTCGACCCTGCTACCTAACCTGATATCACTGATCTGTGAGCTCACAGGCGCCATAAACACGGGAAACAAGAACAAACTCTCTGAGAATAAAATGCTGAACTGCAACCAGCAGCAAAGTTCTTTATTATTATTACAGACACTGCCTTTAATAACAGTTTGGTTCGTGGATATCATCTCAAAGAAGAGTGACTCTCATTGTTCTTCCCTGAAGTCCTTTATTTATCTGACAGACAAAAATAATCAGTTTACGACACTCAAAATTATTAATATAATATTATATTATAATATTAATATTAATAATTATATTATTATTATAATAGTATAATAACATAATTATATTATAATAATATTTTGATAACATAATATTATTATAATATAATTATGTTATTATTATAATATCATAATAACATAATAACATAATAATATTATATTATTATGTTATTATGATATTGTAATAATATAATAATAATGTTATAATATTATTATAATATTATAATAATTTTATTACATTATAATAATATTATAATAATATTGTAATGTAATAATATTATTACATTATTACAATATTATTACATTATTATAATATTATTATAATAATGTAATAATAATAATAATATTATTATTATAATATTATTATAATA
>NC_140449.1:35521188-35573688 GCF_963576455.1 Neolamprologus multifasciatus | reverse complement strand
TGCCGTGAAGCCGATGCATTTATACAGCACATTTCACCCAGAGGCACCGAACTGCTTCACAGAGCACTCAAAGGCCCCACAAACAGTGAGAAAACAATCAAAAGGGAGCAAGCGCACAAAATAAAACCAATAAAACAACACAACACTGCACACACAGCAGAAACTGAAACGAAAACAATAAAAACAAATATGTTCGATTTAGAGCAAATGTAACTAAAAGCTTCGCTCGCGTCCTCAGCACATCCTTATTTTCTTCACACGGATCAGTTTGAGGCCCAAAATGAACAAAAACCATAAAAGAAGAAAGACGGTCCATGCCTTAGGTTCTGGTGGACACGACCTTTGACCTTTGAAAGGCTCATTTCAGCCAAATAACCAATAAAAATCAATTAAATGTAGACATGCCTGCTTCTTTACAATGTCTCTGTAATGGCACCAACAAACATACAGTCACATCCCTCCTGCTCTTGTGTGGCTTCTGCCTGGTTCTGATCCCTGATTGGCTGCTGTCTCTGCAGGTCGCCATCGACTTCACAGCATCCAACGGAGACCCTCGCAACAGCTGCTCCCTGCACTACATCCACCCGTACCAGCCCAACGAGTACCTGAAGGCTCTGGTGGCCGTGGGAGAAATCTGCCAGGACTACGACAGGTCGCTGCAACTCAGCAGCCAATCACAAAGCTCCGTTTATTACTGTGCTCATGTACTCACAAGATTAAAGAAACATCACTTATGAGCAGCGATAGCTCAGTAGGTAGAGTGGTCGAATCCACTGAGCGGCTACCCTGAGGTTCCCCTGAGCGAGGTACCGTCCCAGCCCAGTGGCCATATTATGGTATTATTTATAATAAAGTATATATTATTAATATTTATTATTATCCTGCCTGGTTACACTCCCAACGTGGGCGTGGCCTCTTTGACTGACAGGCGGCTGTAGCCGCTAGCTGTCTGCTAGCTTCACCTGAACTGGAGATCTGAGCCTTTTGAATGACATCATCTGACCAATAATATGGCTGCACTAGCACACATCACCGACTAACACGATTACTGTTAACGAGGAATCACACAAAGCTGCTCTTACAGCGCTCTTCTACACGTCAGTCCTCGTGCTGAGCTAACAACGGGTCAAACAGCAGCGGTCTCCAACCTTTTCTGCACCACGGACCGGTTCATGCCCGACAATATTTTCACGGACCGGCCTTTAAGGTGTCGCGGATAAATACAACAAAATAAAACCAGTACTGGTACTGAAAAAAGAAGATTTATTCATAACACACATGAAAAGACTCAGGAAAACCGAGTAAACGATAAAAACGATAACAAAATAACACTGAAAACCGATAAAAACCCTGAAAACTATACATTTCACACCTGAGCCTCAACTCTCGCGGCCCGGTACCAAACGACTCACGGACCGGTACCGAGGTTGGGGACCGCTGCTCTAACTCACAGAATGTATTGAATTAAATTTTAGATGAATCGGACAGATTCCTGACATCACAGTGATGTGATGTCAGCCGATCAGCTGACGAGTATCCAATCAGAAAGCTCCTCCAGTGTCTCGTTTCCTTCCTCACCTTTACTTTTTTCTCTTTTTTCCTTTCAGTGACAAAATGTTCCCGGCGTTCGGCTTCGGCGCTCAGATCCCTCCAGACTACAAGGTAATTTAACAGCCGGCTCGTCGGCTTTCCCAGCATGCACTCTGTCTGCAGAGGCCGAGGCTGACCCTGTGATTACCTTCCCACCCCCCTGCCCTCGTCCCCTCCCCGGGGTGCTGCCGGCTGAATGCTTCCTCTCCTGTGCAGCGGCCTTTGGTTGGCGGTCTGACGCTGCATTCAAATCAGCTTCTAAAGTCCTGATTAGCTGCATTCAGAGTCCGAGTCGGCGCCCTGAAAACGCGGCGCGGCGCGCAGCCGGAACAAGATTAGTCAACAATATTAAATTCAGCTTACACAGCGTTGCATTAATCAACAATAGGAAGACACTTCGTCTGTGAGCAGGAACGTTTGGCACTACAGGAAGAATATTAACTCTGTGAACTCGTCATTCAGCTCGTATCGAACCTGGTGCAGGAACGAGCGCGCTGTGCAGGCCACGCCCACTTCCTCTGAACGCTGTGGTGTAAAAACACCGAGCGCTGGAACTGCAGCTCCTCTGTGGCTTCGGTTTGCTTTACAAAGCAGCGCTCCCTCACCTGTCGGTTAGACTAGAAACTCACCTGTCCTGTGAGTGTGCTGTGAGGCGGGGGGAGGCGGGGGGGGGGCAGGTAACTACTCAGCTTAGATGTCAAGAAGAAGAAGAAGAGCAGGAAGCGATGAAGAGGGATGAAGGTGAGTTTTTTTCTGCAGGTTGTTTTTGTTTTGCAGAGATCAAACAGACTTCCTGTTCCCCCTCCCTCCCCCTCCCTCCCCCTCTCCGCTCCAGGTCTCCCACGACTTCGCGGTGAATTTTAACGAGGAGAACCCGGAGTGTGCAGGTAGGTTCTTTGATTTCCTGTCTTTGAAAATGAAAAACAGAAAAACCACTCAAATATTTGACAGCGAGCTTCAGAAGCTGTTTGAAGTGAGAATGAGTTTGATGGTGACAGCGAATCAGGGAGAGCCGTTCACCGCGCCGCTGATGTTTCCTGTGGGCTCGGTTTGATTTCCTAAACTGGAAGTGTTTTATTTTTTATTTTGCCTTGAAGTGACGAGGTGATCGTAGAAGCCACGCAGGAGAGTCGTGCACACAAAAGGAGGAAAGTATTACATCCAGATTCAGTTTTTGCAAACGTGTCGTCGTCTTCACGGAGGTTCTGATGTCACTGTTAGTACGCCGACCTGCAGTAACCCTCACCTGGGCTGTACGAGGCCTTCTTCACAGACATGCAGGGTTGCTGATCCCTGGCAGTCACCAGGTGGGGAAACTGTTCACCTTCAAAGTAAAAGACTTTACTGCTGCAGCAGACTCTTTTCGGCGTCTTCCATGCAATCGGCAGGTGACCGTGCAGTCTCCTAGCAACCAAAGTAATCAAAAAGTGTTTCTTTGTGACTTCAAGCAACCGGTTATTACCTGGCTAACCGCTGTGAGCGTGCAAAAGCACAAGGTGCAGGCGCTCTGTGTGCGCTGTGGTTGGTCCATCACTGCAGCCTGCGTTTCACTTTTCTGGCACACCTGCCAACCAATCAGACACCTGCATCATTCGAGGTGCAGTTGGGATTTTGGAGCACGTCTTCATCTGAGCTGAAACATTTACGCTGAGAGACACTCGTGGAGGTCAGGGTCAATCAATACGTCGATCGATACGTTAGCACGGTGGCAGATCAGGCGGGAATCTTTGCTTCTGTGTTTGTCAGCATCTCTGCTGCGCAGCTGGAGGAATCATTCTCCAGCATCGGGCGCTGAACAACAGACTGAGCTGAATGAAGATGTGGAAAATACACTTTTTCCTCTTTCCAGCTTCTTTGACTCGATCAATATTTTATTGCAAATCTCTTTTTATTAGCATTTTTTTCTTTTTAACAAACAGAAAGTACTTAAAGAACATCACCTAGTAATCAAAAAAGGAAAAACAAGACAAAAACAAAACAAAAAAACCCCCAAAAATGTATAAAGACAAAAAGAGTTGCAGTGAGTAGGAGATTAGTTCAGAAACCCATTTTCAGTTAGAATTTAATCATAAAATAGAATAAAAATGTAAGATTCCCATGTGGAACCAAACCTTCGTGTTGAAAATTAGTAGAGATTAGAGCGTTTGTCCACAAAAAGGACAGTAATATCGGTTTCCGCCACTGAGCCCCTCGTACAGATTATATGCAGGTCTAAAGATAAAGCACACATACCATAATAATAGTAACAATATAAGTTACATCAATAAAAATCCTCAGGGGAATACATGTTGTTGTTGTTATTGTTATGCCTTTTGGTCAAAAGTGAGTAGTTAGTGCATAGTCTGATTAAGTTACATAAGCAAGGTGATAAATAAGTTCAAAGTTAAGAAATATTATGTGATTCATGCTAAAAACAGTTAAAATGTCTGGGTTCGAAATTTGCTCAGAGTGAGACCTCTTAGTCGCAAGTGATATTTTATTGTATGTGCGGGAATGGGAGCGAGGGAGCGCTCTGATCATTAACCTATCTTTGACATTTTTTCTCCGTTTTTTTTCCCCACAAAAGGACAGTAATATCGGTTTCCACCACTGAGCCCCTCGTACAGATTATATATTATTATTATATTATAATATTTTATTAGTTACAAAGAGTATTTTTATTGTGTTCAGGGGGAGAAGATAGCAGAAGGAAATTTTATTTTAAGCATCAGTTAGCTGTGACTACACAAAGATTAATGAGTCCAACGGTTAGAGGTATACGACTGTGGACTCACTTCATTATAATTTAAAGAGTTGTATAAATTTACATTGTTTTAAAAAGTGTCACATGCTTAAAACGATAACTCAATATGAAGAATGTGAATGAAATTGGAGTTCATTGAAAAAGGCCCATTATAATTTTTTGTTTTATTTATTTTAATTTTATTTTTCTCCTTGTTACTATGTGGAGCGGTTATTCTGATTGTAAATTTGTTGTTTGGTTTGGGTTAGGACCGGAGATAAATGTTAATCTTGGTTTGTTCCCTGATTTTTGGTGCCCACTTGTAATATAAGTTGGATTGTAGATAGGGGGCGGGGTTTAATAAGAATATTTTCCTCTTCCTGCTCCTTTTCACACATGGTTGTAGTGTTTTTGATAGAAAGTGTGGTTGGTTTGTTTGATTTTTTTGTACCAAGTGTGAGATAAATAAATAAATGAATGAATGAATATGCAGGTCTAAAGATAAAGCACACATACCATAATAATAGTAACAATAGAAGTTACATCAATAAAAATCCTCATGTCGTTGTTGTTATGCTTTCCAGATAAGAGACAGTCCTCAGAGTAAAGTCACTTCCTGTGTCAGAAATGATAAACAGTGACCAGTTCTTCCAGTTCTGAGTGAAGAGCTGTCGTTTCAGTCGTAGTGTGTATAATGTGTACTTTTTGAATTACGCTTGTCCAGTGGAGGAAAGTTGGGGCGTCAGGCTTAAGCCACGGCCCTGTAAAGGTTTTTCCTGCTGCCGTAAGAAGAACCTTAGTTAAATATAAGTCCTCTCTTTTAACTCTATCATCAATATTTCCTCAAAATAAAGCCGTACAGTCCTCGGGGACCTCGTAACCAAAGACTTTTTGTAAGGTATCATTAACTGTTGTCCAGAATGGGTTCATTTTAGAGCAAAACCAGCAGATATGGGAGTGGTTAGCTGCCAGTTCACCAGTTTCTCCAACAAGGCTGCTGTGTGCCCACCTGCTTACTGCTAATGTGAGGAGGGATAAAAACCTAATAAGGCATTTCCAATTAAATTTGTAGACGTTTGAAGTGAACCACATAACTGGCACCATGTTTCATCTGTAATTGATGGTTTTAGTTCCTGTTCCCATTTTGTCTTTACATATAAAGAGGTGAATCTTTGGTTCTTCATCAAATTGGAGCATAATTTGGATGCTAGTTTAGTAGTTTTCTGCTGGTAGGCGTCGCACGTCGTTTCTATTAGAGGGTTAATCATCTCAGCCTCAGCTATCTCTTTATTGTAATAATCTCGAAGTTGTAGATATCGAAAAAAATCCTGGTTTTCCAATTCAAACATGTCTTTAAGCTCTTGAAAGCTCCTGTTGGTCCACTCTTTGAAAGCCTCGTCATATTGTCCTGGTTTAAAACTCTTGTCCAAGGCTATCCATCTCAACTTCCTCTGGACATTTTGCAGATGTTTGACAGTAGAGTACCACATCTGTAATGAAAACTGGGATCGAGCTTTGACTTAATAATGTCAGTTAAGGTATTTTCTCCTAACAGTGTGTGGACATTATAGTGCGTGCTATCCTGTGTATGAATTATCTCATCATAGGCATAAAGGGCGTAATTGTGCTGCCTGGAAATATAATTTAAGGTTAAAGCCATACCCTCTTTGTCCTTTGGCATCTGCAGGGTGGAGAAGCGTATTCTTGCCTTTTTGCCTCCCCATTTGAATCTCGACAACATTTCATCCCAGGCTTCGAACTGTTGAGCTGGGATTTCGACCGGCAGTGCCTGGAAAAGCCTTGGCATTATATTCATTTTTATCACATTTATTCTGCTGCTAAAGTCCAACGGGTATGTTGACCACCTCTCCAAGTCTTTTCTAATATCGTCCGTGATCGGAAGATAATTTGAAGTGTTCAATGAACCTGGGCTTCTTGTTATGAAGACACCCAAATATCTGATTTTTTTTTAGTTTTCCAATTGATATTGAAGCCTTCTTTAATTTCTTTGCTCGGTACATATTTGAAGTGAATCATTTGTGTTTTTGCAATGTTTAGTTTATATCCCGAGCACTCATGAAACTCTGCTATTACTTCCACAAGCTTAGGAAGGGAGGTGTTCAAGTCCCTCATATACAATATTACATCGTCTGCAAATAATCCTATTTTATGTTCCCTTTGTCCTATAAAGATCCCGTTTATATCTACCATTTGTCGTATTGCTTGAGCCAGAGGTTCAATATCGTGGGCGATCGTGGCTCAAGAGTTGGGAGTTCGTCTTGTAATCGGAAGGTTGCTGGTTCGAGCCCCGGCTCCAACAGTCTCGGTCGTTGTGTCCTTGGGCAAGACACTTCACCCGTTGCCTACTGGTGGTGGTCAGAGGACCCGGTGGCGCCAGTGTCCGGCAGCCTCGCCTCTGTCAGTGCGCCCCAGGGTGGCTGTGGCTACAACGTAGCTGCCATCACCAGTGTGTGGATGTGTGGATGACTGGATGTGTAAAGCGCTTTGGGGTAATGTAAATTACATTTGTAAAATGTACAGCAGCCTTGGCATTATATTCATTTTTATCACATTTATTCTGCTGCTGAAGTCCAACGGTCTTGTGGTGACAAATGGGTTTCCTGCAGAAAGATTATATCCTTATTTTCTTTTTTAGTTTTTGTTAATACTCTGGCTCTTCTGATTGGATTACCCCGGCCGTTAGCATTAAGAGACTTGATCAATATTTAATGAGTGAAAGAATATTTCCCCGAAGGCTGCGAATACTCAAACAGGCATTTGTGAATTAAACCTCTAAACTAGAACTCAGAGGATTCACAGCTGATCTCTGACCTCATCTAAATGTTGGAAATATTCATTTATGAATTTAAAATCAGGAAAAAATCAAAAGACGTTAGAGACATTTTCTGAGCTCGTTCCTGATTAAAGTGTAAAATATATGATGGTTCAGCAGTGTGCACCTCTTTGTGACTCACCTCGTGTACTAACACTGGCAGTCGGACTCCTCAGTGTCTTTGTATAAATAAATCTCCTCCAAAGCTGCACATGACAGATATTTTCCTTTTACCCAACGCGGCCAACAAAGATGAAAAACATCCTGACTATGATGTCATAGAGTGAATACATCGTTCACTCCAACACACACAAAGAAAGAAAACGTGTTTTGTAAGCAGTCATGGATAATTGTGAAACATCATTAATATAATTCGAACATTTTTGTAAAGGCGGAGCCTCCTGGAGCCTCCAGCAGGGGAAGCTGACAGACGAGCAGCGTTGGCTGTGATGCGTTTGCCGTCGATGCCGTGATGTACCTCGATCTCTACGTAGAGACTGAAACAAAGAGGACTTGGTGTAACTGAGTATCCTGTGTAGGGGGTCTGGACTCTCCCATAGGGACGGGGGAGGAGTTGAGTCACATGGGCGGGGCTCAGAGTGGAGCCGTGGAGGTGAGATACAGGCAACCCGACAGCTTTGGGCCAATCAGGAACCAGTTTTAGCACGAAGATGGCGGACGCGTCAGAGAAGAAACAGAAAAGAAAACTTCCCGACAGCTAAAACATTGACAAGTGTTACATTTTGATGTTCTTCTTAAATGGAAAAGTGAAAATAGTCATTTTATCGGAGCTGTTGCTTTAGGCAGACGTACAGATGTTGACAGCTGGAGTTGCTGCTCTGACCTCACAGCTGTTTCCTCCTGGTTTTGAGGGGAGACGGGCAGACGGTGTTTAGATAAAGGCCTCTCACACTCTGCTAAAGGTCATCGATCAGCTCAGAGACACTTCAACCCCGACGCTCTTAATTAAGTCTGAGTGCGTCTTCCTGATGACCTTCAGACAGTAAATCACAGCGTTGCCTCCGGGCATGCTGGGAAGCCTCTGAAAGGACCCGGAGAGACGGACCGTGAAGCCTCACAGACCTCGTACGTCCAAGAAACAGAAGCAGACACTCATGACATTAAATGTATAAACATAAGTTATGTACCGGTTCCTCTCTCTGCAGCGCCCCCCAGTGTATGAAATTAGGCCAAGTTAACACATGTAGACTTTCTATTTAATTAGAAAAGTGTCGCTTTTGTTGTTTTGTTTGAATAAAATCACTGACAGGTTTAAGTATACAGCTCGTCTCACAGACGTGATGGATTTCTATCACCGAGACGACCTGAGACCGTCAGACTGTGATGAATAGAGACTGAAGTGCAATCACTTACAGCAGATGAAAGCGAGGGATGAAAGGCGCTCGGACCAAAGCGTGGCGTGTAACGAACGAGCTTCAGGCACGACAGCGACGCTTCGTCAGGGACACGTCACCAAAAACGAGGCTGGCAGAGCAAGTCCAGAGCAGCAGCGACACGAACGCAGAGAGAGGCGGAGCAAGAAACAAACTACAAACATAAATCATCAGTAAATTTAATAATAATGATAAAAGACATTAAATCATGAAACACATAAAAGCACAAATGTAAAGATACAGAAGTGACTCTTTATACAAAGGTTATAAAAGACAAAACTGCCCAAAAATTAATATTTAAAACTCAAGTAAAGTAGAATTAATTTTTGAAGCTCTAAAATAACTTCACATGTGATCAAGTGACCACGGTGCAGCTAACGCTAGCTAGCATGGTTAACGGCGATCCAGTGTACAGGTGCATCACACGGGCGCAGAAACCTGAAGCTCTTCATGGACCGAGCGGCTTCCTGCCTGAACAAAATTACTGGCTGTGGATGTGATTAGCGAGCTGCTACTCGTGGGAAAACCACTAAAGCTACAGGGAACACCGTCCACTGTCGGCTTTATCAGGAAAAGAGCAATCATGCTCCCAACGTGTTATATTATCACGCACGAATCATCCACAGTTAAAAGCTCTGAATCCCCCAAAACTGGACAAACAAACAGACTTTTTCACCTGTTAATAGAACAAACAGCAGCTTGTTCTGATCCAAAGCTGATGATCTCTGCTTTATAAGAAGTTTGATTAAAATCCTGAATGAAGAGGTGTGCACAGCTGTGGATCTACAGGTAGAAATGCTCGTACTATGACAGAGAATCATCAGGTAGAGACAAGATTTACTGTCAAGAACAACTGGTAACTAGGGATGGGTATCGTTTAGGTTTTATCCGATACCAGTACCACACCGGTACTCGAACCGGTGCTTAAACAATGGAAAAAACACAAACTTTGTCCAAAAACCTCTCATGTTTAACTGTTTTCCACTTTTTCTTTGGTCATTTTAGCCTTTTTGTCCAGGGTGAAGGGAGTATCTGCCATCAAACAAGAAGACAGCCGCATGTAGCTATGATGGTGTTTGCTGTTCACCTTACATGCATTAATGTAATAACGTGGTTAGCCTACTCAACGTAAATTACACACGAACAACATTAAGCTACTCACGCAGAGAAGAACGGCTGCTGCTGCATCATCATCCTCATCATTTCTGCTACACTGGCAGGGCTAGGGGCCAGGACTCTCCTCTTCGGGTTTTTGGGGGATGTTGCTAACTCCGGGTCGATAACAGGCACCACACCCGCAGTAGATGTGCTCGATGTGAGGTCTCGCAGCAAGCTATCAAATACGGCGCATTTCTCGGCTTTTAAAAAAACGCTATGCGTCGCCAGGTGTTTCATCAGATTTGAGGTGTTACCTCCTTTGACAGCATCACAGTATCAGCTTAAAGCACTTGTTGCAGCTGCTGAGTTTGCATCTTTTGCTGTGAAGTACAGCCAGACTTTGACCGCTTTGCCTTGGGCATTTTTAATCTGTAGCTCTGCTCTAAAAGAACGTACGTACCTGGACCCGCCTACTATCCTCGGAAATGGAAAATGATTGGCTAGAATCTAAAGTGTATCACAGCTCAGGGGAAAAAAAAGCACCAAAATGTGCGCTGCTTTTCGGTCTGGTTACTACCGTTTATGTCAGAACCGGTGCCATCATGGCACCGGATACCGGTACCCATCCCTACTGGTAACCAAACCCAAGACAGCTCTGGCTTTGGTTCTAGGTTTTAGGAACCAGACTGTCTCTGATTGTTTTTGTGTCCTGTCAGGCATCCAGGGGGTGGTAGAGGCGTATCAGGCCTGCCTACCAAAGCTGCAGCTCTACGGCCCCACCAACATCGCCCCCATCATCCAGAAAGTCGCCAAGTCTGCCTCGCAGGAGGTGCACACCAAAGAGGCCATGGTGAGACGCGATCTAGTTTCATGTTCCAATAAAGTTTTCAGACAGGAAACCTTTTTCATACCTGTTCTCTTTCTCGTGAACTCTGCCCAGTAATCCAAAGTGTCTCAGGAATATGCACGACGTCTCTTTGTGTACCACGGGAATATCATCCCGAGAGCACGCAGCGCTGCCTCAGAAAGGAAGTCACTGTGCACACAGTAATCATGTCCTGTGGGAGATGTGTTTGTTTTACTGATCTTTGGTTAGGTTTAGAAAAAGATCGTAGTTTAGATTTAAATATCAGCCATGCTGCTGGAAAAATGGTGCAAAAGAGTTGCTGCTGCATGGAAACACAAGGCAAACGGGTCAGGACCACTGCTGTCACCACCACAAACCGTGGCTGATGACTTTTGACAAAACGATTGTATTTAAAGGCCGAGGAGAGAGCGTCCTTAACTGCAACCAGAAACTACACTTCAAAGCTTCACCCTGAGCTACCCATCAAAACACCGAGCTCAGGGAAAGGCTGCCAGCCAACAGGGCAGATTTGAGCAGGCTGGCAATTCAACACTTTCAGTTGTTGTTTGATCTTCAAATAAAAACCTAATAATAATAAAATGAACCCGACTTTTATGACAAACACTCCTCACAAAGGACAGTTTAAAGATCGTGCAATTAGAAACAGGAAGAAAAGGCTTTGAGACGCCGGCTCGGTCGCTAACAAGGCTGCTGTAATGACTCCGCTGGGATTTCTTCACCGGTTTCTCTTCATCCACTTTCAGCCCCACTACAGAAATGTAGACGAACCACACACACACACATATATATAATTTGAAATGCTGCCACTGCTTCTTTTGAAACCTGCTGGACTGCAGGAGCTGGTCTGACTGTCTCTTCATGTTCAATCCTCCAGCAATACTTCATCCTGCTGATCTTGACAGACGGCGTCATCACCGACATGGCCGACACGAGGGAGGCCATCGTTCAGGCTTCCCACCTCCCCATGTCCATCATCATCGTTGGGGTCGGGAACGCCGACTTCAGCGACATGCAGATGCTGGACGGCGACGACGGGATCCTGCGCTCACCCAAAGGAGAGCCCGTCCTCCGGGACATCGTTCAGTTCGTCCCCTTCCGCAACTTCAAACACGTGAGTCCATCGTGCTCGAAAACTGTACCGTGTCAGAGCAACGTCACGCTCACACGGCGAACGTGCTCGTTAAACTAACAGATAATAATGGTTATGGTGAACACGTGTAACTCCTCTGTGACCGGTTGGTTTTTAGAGTCATGTGGAAACTCCAGAGGAATCAGGCTAACTGCTCCTCAGCAGCTGTGAGCGCCTGTATAAATGTAGACGTTTGGGCACTTTGCAAGTCTGAAGGATTCAGCTGTGTTAGCGCAATGCTCAGACTCAGGTCACCTGTTAAAGGTCAAAGTTCATGACAGAACAATTAGAAGACGAATGAACAAGTGTGGCTTGTTTGGAAGAGAAAACATCTCTCCAAAAGGAACACGGCAGCAGGGATCAGGTTTGCAAAGCCTCTGGAGACTTTGTTCATCACGTGCAGCATGTGTGGGTAAAATCAAACACGTCATATCAGGACCTGTTGGCACGGTGATGGAGCAATGAGGGTTTCATCCCCTTGCAGTCACTGAGTCTCCATGAACTGTCCCACCGCCAAAGCTCAGCCCAAACTGGGTCATGAACAGGACAAAGACCCCGAGCACGAAACGAACGAAGGCTCTGTAACGGTCCAGAGTCCAGAGCTCAGAGAGCTGTGCATGAATAATGCTGCAGACCTGAAGCGCCGCTGTGAAGAAGAGTGGGTCAAGATGAAGACCTGAACAATGACTCGTCGCCGTCGCTCTATAATAAAAATTAAATTGCATATATTTTTACCCATAAGATATTATTTATGTTTTTCTCACATCTTCACTGATGTTTACAAACCTTTAACCTCACTTTTTCTGTGTTTGTTATTATGAAGCATGTTTGTGTAAATTATTAGAAACACTTTCTCTGTTGTTCAGCAGTTACAGACCTCTAATTAGAGCACCAGATGGTGTGTTCATTTGAAAACTCTCTTGTTGATGGGAGATGCAGTGTTTAAATATAATTGCATGTGACCCTAAAATGACAGCGGACGACAGGGAAGTGATGGAAAGCAATAAACCGAGAGGAGGAAGTGATTTAAATTCATGATCGGAGCATATTGGAAGTGGAGGAGGACGAGAGGAGAGGCTGTGAAGTTGTTGAAAAAATCAGTTTTCAGCCTATAAGAAGGGAAATGGGGACAATCTGCCGGACAATCTCAAATGGAAAATTCTTTATTTCACTCGAATGAATTTTCAGTCTGAGTGAAGTGACAGTACAGTACGAGAGATTCACAGTTCGGACTCGTTGGGAAGATTCATTCTCCTGCATTTAATCTGTGATGAATGAGAGTTTCTGTCTTTGGACCCCAAGAGAAGCAATTTTTATTTGACAGCAGCAGAACGAGGCAGAGACGAGAGGCAGAGACGAGAGGCTGCGACTGACGCTGCTTCAAACAATTACCGCTGTCTGGGATTTTTCCCAAGGGGAAGACGCTGAAATGAAATTTAAAGACCGTGCCTTAAGTTGTTCTACCTTCCACAAAACAGAACATCAGATTAAATTCCATCTGCAGCCCATAAACATGCTCGGATTTGAGGGTCTGGTTTATTTATGCTGCTGCTTTTACACCACTCTTGCACTGAGGAAAACTCTGAGAACACGGCACGACCAAAGTTACTGCAACTGTGTGCAACAGAGCGATAAGACAGAGTCAGACAGATTCAGAAAGTGGCTGCAAGGAAAACCCTCAGCAACTTGCTTTTATACAGGAGTGCAACCAGTCTGCAACCAGTCAGGAACTAGTCAGCAACCAGTCTGCAACCAGTCGGCAACCAGTCAGCAACTAGTCAGCAACCAGTCTGCAACCAGTTAGCAACTAGTCAGCAACTAGTCAGCAACCAGTCTGCAACCAGTCAGCAACTAGTCAGCAACCAGTCTGCAACCAGTCAGCAACCAGTCTGCAACCAGTCAGCAACTAGTCAGCAACTAGTCAGCAACCAGTCTGCAACCAGTCTGCAACCAGTCAGCAACCAAATGAGTGAGTCTCCTCTTGCAAAGAGATTCATCATCATAGACTGACTCAGATTAATTGCAATCTTTTATAAACTAGACTTCAGTTATTGGCAAGTCTTTGTGAATCTGTCTGAGAGGCAGTCTGACAGTTGGGAGACAGGAAGCCATCATCACTTACCCGTGCAATCACAAGTGGTCGCTCTAGGCAGCCGGTAGGTTCCTGCAGCTGCTTACAGCCACCGAATGTGAAGCAAATTTAGTACAATCACTGAACCGTTACCAGTTTTTCCTTCGAGGTCGCTGCTTATGTTTTTATTCCATTAATCCGAGTGTGTTACTAATAATTTTACATTTTCCAAAAGATGTGTGCAAAATATTGAACTTTTGTTTTAGAGAAAAAGCAAAATCAGCTCCGTGCACGATGGATCACAGTAAAACACCTGCTTTATCAGCGACGGAGAATGGCAGCTATTCTGTTGTTGGGGTTTGCAGGTGTCGAGCTGCAGTTTTATGAACATTTAAAGATCAACTCTTCCCTCTGCACTCTGTGTTTTAACTGACGGCTCTGCTCTCTCCTCCTCAGGCGTCTCCAGCCGCTCTGGCTAAGAGCGTGCTGGCAGAAGTGCCCAACCAGGTGGTTGACTACTACAACAGCAAGGGCATCAAGCCCAAAGTGCCCAGCCAGTACCAGTCTTCCAGGCCGTTTGGTCCATGAGCCTACTGCCACAGCTGCCGCTGGACAGCACAACCTGAGAAAAATGTTTACTGTCTTTTGTTCTTTGTTAATGCGGATGATGAAGGTGCTACCTGCAGTGTCCTATCATTACAACGTGGCTTACTTTAGACCCGAGCAGACGATGTCAGTCAGACTTAGTGCTGGGTCTAAGTTTCACCGATCTGAACCAGGTCAGGTCTCGTTTTTACCGATACATTCATCTACCTGAGGGTGCATGCTATCATCCGTCATCACGATCACTGCCTGAGGGGAAAAGGAGCAGAAGTTAAAGGAGAAGTGGAGCTGTTTACAAGTTAATAGAAAACCTGCTGATGCATCAGCTGCTTGTTCCACTTTTATGAAAATCGTGGCCAAAGTCTTTATTTAGACCTGCTTTTATTTTGGGTGCAATAAGAAGAAACGCGGCTTCCAGTCTGATGCAGAGCTACTAATTATTTAGCTGCGTTGGCCGTGGAGCAGTCTTCTTATTATATTGCTGCTCTTTGATGTTAATCGGTCGGTATATCCAACCGCACACCATCCTGCTGCTGCTGCTGGTTGTCTTCTTTCTCTGTTGGCGTCTGTTCAGGTCACTGCTTTGTGCAAACCTCCGTCTGTTGGGGTCAGGATCGACCTGCTAGTTAAACATAATGGAAACCTGTTTTGTAGCTGGGAAAACCTCGACGTTAGTTTGGTTCAAAACACAAACAAGAGAGACGCCGTTTGGATCACATGAGTTTTAGTTAGCATCGTGTCATTGGATGATCTTGTCATGAGAAACTTTCTGCTATAAATACTTGTTACCACAGCCTGTCCTTAAAGACTAAACCTGATCTGTTCACATCAGCATTTTTGCTCAAGGCTACAAAGAAAACTCACGGCGAGCTTTTGTGGAGTGTGAGGTGGAATCAAAAGAATCAAACAGGCTCGTTTCATTGGCCAATCTGTTCTTCAGGGTCATCTGTGTCGCTCTCTGGACGTCCTGTTCAAACAGCAGTCACATTCACAGCTGTGATTTCACCCGGGACCTGAAATGATTCGAACACCTTTTTGGCTCAGTAGACCCAGCACACGCCACAGACACGACTGAAAGTGATTGGAACATAACGTCCAGGGAGCGCTTTGAACAGCTGATTGGCCAGATTTCACCGTATTTTTTTTATTCGATGGAGTGAAAAACCTTTTTGATTGGAGGCCGTCACAGCCAATGAATATAGAGAATAGCATGACCTGTCTATGTTGTGCAAACTGCTAGTATTAAACAACTTGGTGTCTGTTTAGTGAAAATGTTTTGGTCCTGTCACTGCAACGCTGAGATTTCCTGTGAGGTGACCAGGATGTGACCCGTGGAGCTGAGCGCTCTGACATCATCACAGTCAGAGGGAAATTATGGATACTTTAAGTAGGGATGCAACGATACCAATTTTTTCAAACCGATACGATACCGATACTTGGATCTGAGTACTTGCCGATACAGAGTACAAAAACCGATACTTCTACCACACACACACACACACACACACACACACACAAATGCAATGAATTGGAAGACAGGTTTTATTTTATTCTCTGCTGATAATAAATAAAATCTTAATAAAAATGACCACAAAAAAATTTCAAGTGAAAAATAAGCACTTCTCTTAAAAGAGTCTCCACATTGTAATTTAACAAAATATCACTGAACTATTGGCACTGTCTCGAGCTTTCAGAATAATAAATAAACACTTCTGTTTGGAATCAAATAAATACAAATTAGGTTTGAGAATAAAATAAACTTTTAAATTGTTGCAGAGTGTCCATATTATAAACAAACAAACAAAATAAAAGTATTTGGCATTGACGAACGAACTCCTCATCAGTCTGCGCCGTTAAAGCAAGGACTGACATCACGCACACACTGCTTGTCTTTACCTCTTCAGAAAGTTTTGGCACCATTATCTCCCTGATGTGTGGGCGGCTGGGAATTTCATATCGCAGCTCGAGTATGCTGAGAAGACGGTGCAATCCTATGTTTTCCACGACTGGCATTGGCTGGTCATCCAGAGCGATAAAATGAGTCGAGCCTCTGTTATTTTAACTGCCCGTGGATTTTCTCTTGACATTTTCATCGCTTTTCCAAAACCTGAGTTAAAGTTGGCTGTTCCACACTGCTGACATTTTGTTTAGCCTAGCTACAGCAGCCTCCAGTTTCTCTTTTTTATCTGGAGCCGCCAGTCTCACTCGCCTAACCCTGTGCCTGTTTAGCGCGGGATGTCCCCCTAGTGGCCAATCTAAAAAACTACAACAGAAATGACAAGCCACCCTCTGATTAATGAAATAAGTTGGTATCGGTTCATGGTATCGGTTAACTTTTACGAGTCTGAGTACACACATATTTTACAGTATCGGCCCCGATACCCGATACCAGTATTGGTATCGGTGCATCTCTAACTTTAAGTCCAGCATGGCATTAAAAAGGAACTGCTCGACAAACTAAACTTTAATTTAGCACGTTTTGTCAGTGTATCCATTGATTTATCTTTTTTTGGCGTATAGCATTGCAAAAAGACGATGACAAAAACGTGTAACGAAGCCTGGATCTCATCGTTTAGCTTTATCTGATCATAAAAAACGATGTCACCCTAAATTCTCTTCACAAAGTAAAGTCAGCTTTCCTCAAACTGGGGCGTTTTGTGGGTGGAAACAACATTCTGAAACTTCATGTAGACCTGCAGCAGAAATAAAAGGGAAAATGGTTGAGAACTGGGTTATTCCCAAAAGGGAAGAACAGCATGAAGGTCAGGAAGGAATTCATCGCATCCCAACGTACACACCGGAAACTGCAAACGTAGCACCTTCAGCATCCGCTGTGCATGCAGGGTCGGCAGGCTGAGCAGACTGTAGCGTTCAGGAGTATTTAAGGTGGAAAAGCACACAAACGAGCAACTCTGACCAATTAAACGCTGCTTCCCTGCAGACAGCATGACGGGCGGGGAACCAGTCGATGAAGGAATGTATGACCCCACCCCCACCTCATTCGTTTTTATAAGAGTTTATTGAGATTTTGCTAAATTTCGTAAGGTTCGTATGTAGTAAAGCATTTTGGATCTCTGCCAGAGTGCGCTGCCTTCACAGACGTCTGCATCCTCCACCGTTTTTATCTCCGGGTCAGGCAGATGCATGAACTGTTGTTTTGCATGCAAATCTCCATGCAGGACTGTGCGGTCCGTGTGGTTTCTGTTTCCTGGTAGTGAATAATATGAGTAATAATTCTGTTTACAATGTGCCCAGTGATGGGGCTGTTCTACTCTCAAGCATGTTCACATGTAAACGACAATGTGTGAGTAGATTGAAAAGCACAAATGGAGCATCTTTGGAGACGTTTCTAGATTCTGGTGATAGATTTTGGTCACGTTGTGTCACAACACCTGTCCGTTTGTCTTCGTGTTTAAAGAAATGAAGACAAAAGCTTGTTTTCTTTTAGGTTTATTGCAAATTACTGAAGCATCCGAACGTTTGTAGGACACGGTCACAGATACACGTCTTGGTGTTGGTTCGTGAAATCCTTCAGAGGGATCAGAAGTGTCCGAACAGCCGTGTGTGATAACTTAAACCTACGTTTTTACACACATGTTCATTCAGCAGGTTTCCACAGATCTCTGCATGCAGCTCATGAACAACATGGTAATAACTGAGTTATTTAATAATATAATACCACGGACTAACCAAGCAGAGCGGGTAGTTGCATAGTAATAACAGGAAAATCCATTTAAAAGTACCAATGAGGCCAAAATCAGCTACTGTGTATCGTTTAGTTTCTGACAGTGATGTGCTAACCTGCTGATAATGATGATGAACGTTAACGTTTTTACTTTTTTGGCTAATTTTAACTGAAAAGCTTTAAATCTAATATTAGAAAATGATGAAATTATTTATTTTTGAACATTTTACTGTGACTGAAAGCACACGTGTTGCTTTCTGTGTAAGAATCAAGCTACACCTCTCTAATTGAATTTTAATGTAATGATATTTACACAATCAAAGTGTTTTTATTAGTAAGTGTGCATCATGTTGTACACGAGCTGGAACATGAAGCAGTGACAGCTCAGCTTGCGTGTGCTTTACATGTTTGCTTCTCATGAGGTTGAACTTGAGCTGCTGCACAGGCACTGCTTCATTTAGCGAAGATTTTTTAAGACGCTTTGATTTCTGCTGTCGATCAAAGAGCAGGTGGGGGACAGGTGTTGAGTCACATGACTTAGTGTTGTGTTAACATGCAGTATTGTGTGCAAAACAATGAAAAACTGACTTATAATAAAGTTTTATCAGTAAGCTTCGAGTCTCAGTATTTTCAGTGAATCTGTTTAATGTGTTCAATGCAACTTTTTTAATGTATTTAAAATATTTTATTCATTCAACCAATTTATTTATATATTTATATAGCACCAAATCACAACAACAGTTACCACAAGGTGCTTTATATTGTCAGGTAAAAGCTCCACCATAATACAGAGAAACCCAACAATCATATGACCCCCCATGAGCAGCACTTTGGCGACAGTGGGAAGGAAAAACTCCCTTTTAACAGGAAGAAACCTCCAGCAGAACCAGGCTCAGGGAGGGGCGGGGCCATCTGCTGTGACTTTATTTCAAACATAAGTGACACGTGTTAATACCCACTGAAGACATCAAATTCACATGGAATATATAAAAAAACATTTCCTGTTCAAAGAGGAGTCGGAGGAAGCAGCTGCTTATCAACTCCTACCCCCGTCTAGCTCGTCTGTTATCTTTATTCTGATTATAGAATGTAAGATATGCTGTGAAGACTCATGTTATACTAATACATAGATCTTTATAGATCAATCTATAAGTATTTACCTGCAGCAATCCAAGATTATCATATCATTATAATTTAATCCTCTGCCTCATCGATATGGTGCTTTACAAGTGTTTTATATAATGGTAAATGGCCTGTATTTATATAGCGCTTTTCTAGTCCCTAAGGACCCCAAAACACTTTACATATCCATCCACACACAGGTGATGCAGCTACATTGTAGCCACAGCCACCCTGGGGCGCACTGACAGAGGCGAGGCTGCCGGACACTGGCGCCACCGGGCCCTCTGACCACCACCAGTAGGCAACGGGTGAAGTGTCTTGCCCAAGGACACAACGACCGAGACTGTCCAAGCCGGGGCTCGAACCGGCAACCTTCCGATTACAAGACGAACTCCCAACTCTTGAACCATGATCCCCCTCATTTCTATCGAACTGGTTTACATTTGTATATTTTTTTACTAGGGGTGCAACGATACACAAAATTCACGGTTCGGTTCGGTTCGATGCTTTGGTGTCACGGTTCGATATTTCTTTGATACAAAAAAAAATGTTCATGCCTTTTTAATTTGTCATTTATTAAATTTTCACGGCACATTCTGCACCACATCTCTGTGCGTTCATCATTTGTTTGAAGCCAGCTCACCTCCTGCAACCACTTTTCCGAGAATATGCGCTTCTTTTGTGGTTCAGACTCCTTCTGACATTTCTTTGGAGGTGGAGGAACATCACAGTAATTGTTTAAAGGAGCTTCTTCGACATCTTTAAGAGTTCTAAACAAATGTCTGTCCTCCTCCAGAAAATCTTATGTACGCAAACAGGCGTTGCAACTTCTTATCTTGTGCGCGTTTTTTATTTTGACAGCGAATGCGCACCTGCAGACCACTTATGTGCAGCCCTGGTTATTTAGCTCGTCATATTGCAGCCACAGAAATTCTTTTGTCCATGAAACCATAAAGCTGCACTTTCTTTTTGCCTTATAGTCTGATTTGTCATAACTTTTCCGTTTTGTCACTTCTTCACCCTGACCTGTCCTATTTGGCTCAGCAGAACTAAAATATATATCCTGCTGCTTTTACACAGACACTCACATAACGCTCAGCGATTCTCTGCGATCAACCTCTCACATGTTTAAGCTGCAGGAGATTTCACTTGTCATGTTTGCATAGTAAGCTAACATTGATAAGACGATGTCAGAGGAATTGGTGCAAATTATCATCACTCACCAATCAGTGCTGTCGCTCTCTATACACAGTTCACGCGATTGCAAAGTGAAAGCAAAAAACAAGCGCAAATTCAAACGCGATTTCAGTATGTCACATATTGACAGTGGCTCACAGATGCCAATGACATAATTACCCAGCTACATTTCTGAAAGAATGCAAAAGCATTGACATATATTTTTCCTTCCTACGATAGGCCGACGGGCAGGGCAGCCCGACTGGAAAAATTTTGCGAGCGCTGTATCTGATTGAGGAATCACTCATCTTTGGAAAAGAGAGTTTATCACAGAAAAATGTCTCTTTCCAAAATAAAAGCTATACTATACGCTTCTTCTGGGCTATATTCTCAGCAGCATATTAAACATATCAGGTCCCCATAAGGAGAATCATGTGCTAACGGCTGTCTAAATGACTCGGGTAAAGTTTGTAGCATGCCTGCTTGTTGTTTTTGTCTGCTTCCACTTGTCTTTGCACTAGGATGATGTCGGAGTAAATGTGCAGTCATATTCGTTGTGTTCCCACTAGTGCTGTCAGCGTTAATCTGAAATGACGTTAACGCCACAACACGGCAAATCTCCGTTAACGAGCTACCGCGGATCGCCCCGTGCGTGGGGCTGGACGGCATCAACACGTTAACGAGCTAACTGTGCTAACACACTAGTTCCCACCAATATAATTGAGCATTGCTGGCACATCCGACATACTGTTTTACTTTAGTCCATGACGCGCTTACCTTCAGGGTCATACGTCACATGAAGACCAAAATAGTTCCAAACGCCAGATCTGAATGAGGGTGGAGGAGGTTCAATTTGCCATGTTGCAACGAGAGCTTAACTTCTGTCTCGCTAGCTTGCGCTGCGCTCAGTGAATCTGCGTTCGACTACTGGCGAGCGCAGATCCACTGAGCGCTCAACACAGACAGCATCGTCAGAACGAAAGTTGATAAAATAAATTAAAAATTTTGTATTGTTCGAAACATATGCGTACCGAACCGAAAGCACTGTATCGAACGAGTATTGTTGCACACCTAGTTTTTACATCCTAAAACATCAAATCTCTTCACCAGCTAGTGCGAGCCATGAGTCCATCAGGAAGTCTCACAATGGCACAAAGCAAACATGACAAATATTTGAAGTGATAGTAAAGAAACTGGACAGCATGCACCTGAGTCTACTTTGTCTCCATTATACTGACAATGAGGAAAGGTGAGTGTGAGGACTCGGAGACACGAGGCTGAGACTGAGCTGGCTCGGACGTGTGCAGAGGAGGGACAGTGGATATATTGGACTAAAGATGCTTAAGATGGACCTGAGGAGGAAAAGAGGAAGACCTCAGAGGAGATTGATGGATGTGGTGAAGGAGGACATGCAGAGGGTTGGTGTGACAGAGCAGGATGCTGAGATCAGTGTTTGTGGTGTGGAAGCAGGCAAGAGACACAGAGCTGAATCTAAACACAAAGACGTTTATTTGGCTGAAAAAACAAGGTGAACAGAGGCCAGCACTAACACCTGAACTGATTATGAAAGAGAAAGATTGGAGGTTACCGTCTTACCCAAAGACATTTGGCGTGCAGACTGGGATCAAACCACCAACCTTGTGGTTAGTAGGTGCCCCGCTCGACCACCTGAGCTACAGCCAGCCCGCTGTATGCACTGGTCCCTCAGCCTCTGTATATAAAATAGTGCAACATAGAGATCGTTTTGTATACGACTGCTTTATTCACCGATTCTCAGCTCACTAACCGACTGCATGAGCTGCAGCTCTTTAATAACAAGGTTTGTGTTAAGATTTCTTTCACATTGCATCGTTGTTTTCCCGTTTCAGAGGTTTTCTGATCGTCTGCCCCCGTGTGCAGAGTCTGTGTTGTCTGCAACCCTGTGAGAGTAAAGATGGAAATGAAGGAGAATTTTCCAGCTGTCCCAACATCCTCTGTGTGGATCCCAAACAAAGATGGCAGCAGTAATTAAACCACTCGGCTGTTTGTTCGGAGGCGTGACGGGTTCACGGGCGAGAGGAGAGCGATGAAAAGAGGCCATTAGCTCTGACAACACGACAAAAGAACAACAGCGAGATGCCACTGACTCCACACAAAGCTGCTGTGGCTGAGAGCTGAGAAACGTGAAGCCGTGTGGGTCAAAGAAGCTCGACTCGAACATGTCTGTGTGAACGTAGAGGCACAGTTTGATTAAACACATTTAACATGTTTAATGCCTCATGTATGAAAAACTGTATGTGTCAGCGTTAGTTTAAACAAACACGTACGTTAGAATTTCATTCACACTGAAACTGGCAACAAGTTCTTTACTCAAACTGCTGATTTGATAACAGAATAATTAAACATCAGCCACTCAGTTCACATTTACCAGGGAAACGTTTCCAGGTACCACGAGAGGTGAATCTGCAACAGGCTTTCCGAGCAGTGATGAACGAGTGGCAGGGGTAAGAAGAGTACTCTGACGACATCAGCGACTCATCCAGGCCACAGATCAGATCTTGTAAGATGATGTTGTTCGGTAAACAATTTGATGATTATTTACGAGCAGAGCTTGGGGGAGTTAGGTGTTCAAGGTTCTTCATTTGTCACATGCATAGTTATACAAGTATAACACACAGTGAAATGTAGCCTGACACGCTCCTCGACATGTGCAAAAATGGGGGGGGTAGAGGAAGAACATTATATATATATATAGTATATACATTGGGTGAATGTGCAGTAGTAGCAGCAAGCAGGTGAATTCTGTACATTACAGAATAGACAATATAAACATATTTAAAATTAAAGGATTTGAAATGTACATTGTGCTGATGGGTTTAGAGTGTCTGGAAGAGAGTCCTGTCTCAGTCACTTATAGATGATGTGAGAGGGTGTGTGTGTTTAGGGCCCGGATGGCTTGGGGATAGAAGCTCCTCTTGAGTCTGTCTGTCCTTGCCCGGATGATGAGGAACCTTCTAGTGGATTGCAGAAGTTGGAACAGGTTGTTGCCAGGATGGGACGGGTCCTTCAGTATCTGCTCTAGTCCGGCATCTCCTGGTGTAGGTGTCCTGAAGCGGGGGGAGAGCTTTTTGGTCCTTCACACAGCTGTTCCCAAACCAGGATGTGATGTTCTGTGTGAGGATGCTCTCCACAGCGCCTGTATAGAAAATCCCGAGGATCTCTGAAGAGACCCTGAACTTCCTCAGTTGTCGTAGGTGGTACAGGCGCTGCCTAGCCTTTTTGGTCTGGACCTGAATGTGGGCAGACCATGTCAGGTAAGTAAGTAAGTAAGTAAAATTTATTTATATAGCGCTTTTCACAGATAAAAATCACAAAGTGCTTTACAACACAGGAAATGGGAATATAAAAACAATATAACAGTAAATAAAACAATGTAAAACAATAAAAACTATAAAAACAGCATAAGAAGAAATTAATCAAGGAGATGTGGACACCAAGATACTTGAAGGACTGCACCCTCTCCACTGGAGCTCCATTGATGATAATGGAGGAATTCAGTTCACGGAGTGTCTGTACATGAGCCTCACCTGGATCCAAATTAAGATGCAGAGAGTTACAGGTCATCCAAGCATTTATGTGTTCACGACACATGTGTGGTTTAACTTAGTTTAACGTATCATCTGCATAGAAATGAAAAACTATTCAGTGTCTGATGATGTCGTGTGAGGGAAGCATGTATAGCAGGGGTGTCAAACTCAAATACACAGTGGGCCAAAATTCAAAACTAGAACAAAGTCGCGGGCTAACGTTAATATTTATTGAAATATATTTATTGAAATATATTTATTCCTCCAGATATAAGAATGAATCTTTTCTTATGGACTCAAACACGTTTTGCTGAAAAACTGAATATGGAACAAGCAAAGCTTAATACTAAACAATATATATATTAGCTGTATAATACCAGTAGGCCAGCTCTGATAGTAATTTGGTATGGCTTCACGGGCCAAATGTAATTAGGCTGCGGGCCAAATTTGGCCCACGGGCCAGAGTTTGACACCTATGATGTATAGTGTAAAGAGCCCCGTCTGTCAGAGAAATACAAACCGGTGCAGCTTGTAGTTTCAGTTGGATGAGGATTGGTCGATTGTAACTGGATGAAGACAAAGTGCAGTAAAGTTTTAGACTTTTTGTTTTAGCTTTTACATTGAAAGTGTCAGTAAATTGTATAAAGGAGCTGCAGCACTGAGCTCGAAAACTGTCATTTAACTTAGAGGAGAAACTAATTAACGGACTTTCTGAGACAGAGAGAAGATAAAATCTGATGATTCTGTTTTTGTGCACTGACACTCAGCTTTGATGAAGCTCTGTTTGTAGTTCATTAATCCTGTCCCTTACAGCTGTGTGTGTGTATGTATATATATATATATATACATACTCGCCTAGCTTGGGAGTTTGGGAATCACTGCTCCTAGTGCTCCGATTACCACTGGGACCACCGTTACCTTCACCCTCCACATCCTCTCGAGCTCTTCTCTGAGCCCTTGGTATTTCTCCAGCTTCTCGTGTTCCTTCTTCCTGATGTTGCTGTCATTGGGAACCACTACATCGATCACTACGGCCGTCTTCTTCTGTTTGTCTACCACCACTATGTCCGTCTGTATCTGGAAGTCCCACAGGATCTTAGCTCGGTCATTCTCCACCACCCTTGGGGGCATTTCCCATTGTGACCTCGGGACTTCCTGGTTATACTCGGCACAGATGTTCCTGTACACTATGCCGGCCACTTGGTTATGGCGTTCCATGTATGCCCAGCCTGCTAGCATCTTGAACCTGCTGTTATGTGCTGGATTGTCTCATCTTTCCACAGTTTGGGGTCTTGCCTGGTGTGATAGACCCCAGCCTCTATGGATCTGTGCTCAGAGCTTGTTCCTGTGCTGCCACGATAAAAGAGAGCGTGCATTACGACGTTTTTGTCACAAAAACCTTTTATGGATCAAGTTTTGTTAAAACTTTAAAGAGTAACGCTGGCTGTTTGTCCCTGTTATGACTCAGCTGAAGGTTAGCTCTGCTGATTAATGTCAGGACCTCCAGCTGCTGATTCTCTAAACGTTGAAGTACTCTGACTCACAGAGGACTTTAGTAACAGTTTAATTAAAGCAGGTTCAGCAGGTCTTTAATTACCTCAGCACACATGTGCAGGAAGAGCCTCCAAACTAAGGAGGTTAATGAGGAGCAGCCAATCAGAAGCTGCTGCTCTGTGCTTTAAAAAGAATGACGGGAACTCCAAACGGTGGCTTCACACTGACAGAGCACACATCAGAAGCTCGGTTTTCATGCAGATGGCAGAACAAAAGCCCCTCGGTCTTTCCTTTTACACTTTACAGGCTGAGTTTTATTGGATTCATTCCACTGAAGCTCTCAGAGGATAAGAAGCACTTCAGGAAATACTCCGACATTCATCCCTTTGGGAACGTTTCCCTGTGTTGCACTTAATCTCTCACAAAGAGCAGAAGCAGAACTGCTGCTGAAGCTCGCTGCCCTGCTCTGCGGTTGAGGACAATTCCTGATTTACCCCTGATGGTCTCTACTCCTTTATGTTTACAGTGTAAACAATGAATGCAGTCATCCATCCAGTTCTGTTCTGTTTATCCTCATCAGGGTCGTGGGGGGCGGGATTAACGGATCAGCTTCCACAGGGTGATGTTGCACAGATATCCTAAAATATTCTAAAATAACTTCAGTGTAACTTTTGTTCTGCTCGCTAAATTTCCCTGTTTTTCATTTTTATTTACAGAGGACACATTTATGGCTCGCAGTGAGGCAACAGTGCTGACCGCTGCAGCGCCGTGCTGACCGCTGCAGCGCCATGCTGACCGCTGAAAATAGTGAATTTCCCACAGTTCAGTGGGCTACAAACACTAGTGTCAATCTGATACCAGCGTTGGTGTCGATATTTGGATCGATCTGCCCACCTCTGCCTTACAGGTGGGTGCTTTTCCAGTCCTACGGGAATCAGTCTGTCTGTCCATCACTTTGGTCCAGCGTGCTATTGTTTACTGCAGGGACACTTTTATTAAGGAAGTGATTGTTTATAGCAGCTCTCAGGAAACTGAAGTAACAAGGACTCTGCCATTAATACCACAAACACATGAACACTCAGAGTCACGCTGTTAGAGCGAGTTACAGATGTGAGTGAGCTGTTGGAGGTAAGGACTCAGACGTTTGTGTATTTATTCAAATATTGTATAAAAACTTTAATGGTTAAAAACTAAAATCTGTTCATTTTCAAAGTTTAATACAGTGAATACTTGGTGAGGAAAGTTCTTTGGACTTTAAATGGAAACATATTTTCAGAAGCATCGTCAATAAACCAACAACCACATAAACAACCAGCTATTGCAGTTGTGCCAAGCTAAGCTAAGCTAAGCTAAGCTAAGCTAAGCTAAGCTAAGCTAAGCTAGGTTAGCTGAGCCTTATCTTTCGCCACACACCAACAGATTCATCTCTGACTCTTCTGTTTCATTTGAGAGCATGATTACACAATATTGTGATAATTTAACATTTCAGTTTTACTGTTACAAACATGTTTCATGTAATCTGACAGAATCAGAATCAGAAACTTTATTGTCATTGTCACAGGGTCAACGAAATTAAGAATGTTCCCCGATCGTTGCATCATCCCTAGCAATATCAAAATATAAATAAAACAATAAAATTCAATAAATAAAATAGATAGAATACTTAAAATACTAATAAGACGGAACAGTAAAACATTCACATACATTCCCACATACATGCTTCAGACCGTACATAGATTAACACAAGAGTGGCGTGATGGACATTTTTTTGTAGCATTCAGATGTGTTATTGCAGTTGGATAACAGCTGTGTTTGAGTCTATTAGTCCTTGCGCTGATTGCCCTGTACCGTCTGCCTGAGGGCAACAGTTCAATCAGGGAGTGGCCAGGATGTCAGGTGTCTTTTATGATGTTTTGGGCCTTTTTAAAACAGTGGATGTTGTGTAGATCTTCCAGTGTGGGGAGAGGGCAGCCAGTGATCTTTTGGGTGGTGTTAATGAGCACACATCACTCCCAGGAAGCGGAAGCTTGCCACCCTTTCTACACAGTCCCCATTAATGAATAGTGGTTGGATCTCTGCCTTTTTCCTTCTGAAGTCTATTATGAGTTCTTTGGTTTTTGAAGTGTTGAGGAGGAGGTTATTGGCCTTACACCATCAGCTGCTCCACCTCGTCTCTGTACGTCGACTCGTCTCCCTTGGAAATGAGCCCCACCACTGTGGTGTCGTCTGCAAATTTCACAAAGATGTTGCTGTGGTGGCGAAGAGTGCAGTCGTGTGTGTAGAGAGAGTAGAGCAGTGGACTGAGCACACAGCCCTGGGGTGAGCCAGTGCTGAGCCTCAGGGCTGAGGATGTGTGATGGCCAACTCTGACTCTCTGTCTACGGCTCGAGAGGAAGCTGTTGATCCACATGCAGGTGCTGTATGGAAGCCCCAGGTCTTGTAGCTTGGCCACCAGTTTGTGTGCAAGGATGGTGTTAAAAGCTGAGCAGTAATCCACGAGGAGCATCCGCACATAGCTACCATGCTCTTCCAGGTGTGTTAATGCAGCATGGAGTGCTGTGGCTACAGCGTATATATATAGACAGATATATATGTGAAGCAGCTAACTGACTGCAGTTTACTGGGTCAGTCTCTCCTCACAGTTTGACATTAGTGATTCCTCCTTCAGCTGAGGAGCAAAAGAAGATTTTCTGTTTTGTTCTGTCTGATATTCTGATAAAACCTATAAGTAATGCAGAGGATACTAAAATGAGAAGAACAGTTACTTATCTTCCACCTTATAATGAAGAGAATCAGCTTTTAGCCAGGATGTGTCAGAGCAGCAGTGCTGAAGGACAGCTTGTGTGTGACGGGGAGATGCAGAAGACACAAAGCGCCATGGGTTGTGTAAGAAGCTGTGATGTCACCACATCCCTGTGACCAATGATACTGACTCTCAGTCTTCTGGTGTAAGATCGGCGTCACCACTCACATCAAACCTCAGCATCAGCACCGGTGTGAACAGAAAAACTCTGAATAGGGAGCAGAGTATTTGGGAAGGTGAGTAAATAGATTTCTACGTTTCTACTCCAACCGAGCACTTGAGGCCCTTTTTTTTTGATCAAGGTCTTTTATTGAACAAAGAATTGCTTCCAACAACAATTACGGCAATATTAACAAACAGTCGTGCCCCCCCCCTCCCCCCCCCCCACACACACCCGTCCAGAACAGTGTAACTAAAACCCAGCCACAGAGGAAAGAAGAGATAAAAGAAAAGAAAATTACAGATACAAATAAATAATAAAATAAATGAACAACAGCAAGGAAAAAAAACCCACTCACACGCACATTAAGCGATAGTATCAGGACTTAATCTTTCAAAGTAAGTAAGAAAAAGTTGCCATGTGTCATAAAACCTGCGAACCGAACCTTTTACAGTGTAGCGGATGTTTTCCAGCTGAGTTTAGTACATGACATCCTTAACCCATCGCCCATATACAGGTGGAAGTGGCTCTTTCCATTTCAATAATATCACTCTACGGGCCAAAAGAGTGCAAAAGGCCAGAAGATCAGAGTTTGGAAAGACTGTAAAAATAGCTATAAACGGGCAATTGGAACACCAAATATGTTGGACATGGTTTCAAATATGCTTTTCCAAAAGCTACCCAGTTTCGGACATGCACATGTGAAACAGGGAAGCAGGCTCTCGTTTGCACCGGTCACATGTGGGGTCAAACCCATCCTTGACTTTGCTCAGTCTCGTTTTAGACCAAAGGAGACGGTGAACCACTTTGAACTGAATCACCACATGTTTAAGGCAAATAGATGACGAGGAAATTCTATTGATTATCTTATGCCAAGTGTCATCTGCAATCCGTTGGTCAGGATCACTTCCCCATCGTTCCCTAAGTGATTGCAGTGTGGACAGCCTGAAATTGCTTAACAGCTCATAAACATCACTTGGCATTTGGGACTCGAGGCCCTTTTTACAACAAACCTCACTCAGCCACACACTCACACTGTTTTCTGTCCTTAAGCAGCTTATCTAACGTCACACTCTCACACCTTCCTCATCCTTCCAGCTGTTGCTGCGTCTGTAACGATGACAAAGACGGACCTGCTCAAACACTCACACCTGCAGCAGCGTAAATCCTCCCCTCGAGGTGACAAAGGGTCGATGTTTCTGTAAAAGTCAGAAAGGAGGTTTTTCCAGTGATGGATATTTTACCACGACAAGCACTGGGACCTCATAATGAAATGCCCCCTCCAGTTTGAGTGATGGTGTCATGTGTGACACACTTTATAAAAATGTCACCTCGTGGCACTTCAGAGGCGTCTTTAACGCTGGAGGAAGTCAAACGTACCTGTTGGGCGTGAACAGCTGCATCCGCCATGTTGCTGTCTGACTGAATTATCTGCACTTCAGCTAAACAACACAAAACATCACAAATCAAACACACAATGTTACCATGGAGGGAAAAGTCAGCTCCTCCTCACACACTCAGCTTATCTGACTCTGAACGAGCTGTTATCAGGTTATTTGGTTGGTTAAGGCTCAGACGTGATTGTCTGACTAGTTGTTGACCATCAGCAGGAGTTCAGGTGGTCTCTCAGTCTGATCCACACACAGGAAGTCACCTGACTCTCGATGGTGGCCAGGTTCTTGCTCACGTACTCGAGTTAAAGAACGTGGTACGAGAAGGCGAGAGCAGATATTTATCAGCTGATCGTTTTCATCGGGTGAAAATGTCAGAGGTCATCAAAGTTACTGCGAGTAATCGTGAGCCGTGATGTAATCCTGCTGGGTCCACACGCTGATGTCGGCCTGAACGAGGAAAGATCCGACTAACACACGGCACGGATCGAGGTCGGGAATGGAATTGAAATCAATCAAACTCTGTCCATGTTTTATACACAGTTTAGTTCAGTCACGTATTTTACGTTGTGAAGTAAAATCATCCTTTTAACGACTTTAATGTCTGTTTCTATTTTAAACTAATCATGTGGTAAATTCATGGAAGCTCACTGCACGTCTGCTCCTACACACTGGATGCTGACGGTGTTATGTGGAGCCATTTATTACGGAGCCCCGCAGGAGCCATGGGAGGAAAAAAATTAAGACGGACTTTTGCGAGATCTCGCAAAAGTTGAATTCCGACAATGGCGGCAGCTACTTAGTTGTAATATTCCTCTTTCTGGGTCACAAAATACACTTTTAAGATATTTTGAGGCGTGAATGTAGTTGTGTAAACGTCAGATACCTGCTCGGCTTACAAGACATCACATATTTGCAAAAGTGTTCCGACGTTTTCGGAGATCTGACACCCACTAGCTCGAAGCTAACGGGAGGTTGAGACCTACTACAGCCGGGAGGAACACCGCTTTCCCGGCACATCGTGCCTCGACCTCCCGGTCGGCTTCGAGCCGGCGGCCTCCGAAGAATGCGGCTAAAACCTTTGCGAGATCCTGAATTTGTTATCTCGCAAAAGTCCGTCTTAATTTTTTTTCTCCCATGTCATCTGCAGGGCTCCGTAATTTATAGTTTCTGTATCAGCTGAAGTTCGGGGTTGATGCTCGCCGTGAGGAAGCACGGTTAGAAGGAGATCGCAGCCTCTCGCTCTGAAGAAGAGACGAAGGCTTCAGCTGTGATGAGGCGAACAGTGCGGTGTTAGCCGGCAGCTGCTGATGCTGGAACAGGATGAGAGCCGGGCTGAGTGACAGCTCAGTGCTCCTCAGAGGAAACTCATCATCATGCTCAGCTAAACGCCGCCGCTGCCGCTGACACGCAGGGACGGGAAACTGGCTGCGGGATTCCTCACTGATGGATTTTCCCTTCCAGAGGCGCCAACGTCGTCATTTATTCATGCAAACATTTGAATAATTAAATTAGGTGTAATACTAGTACAGTAGCAGCTGTAAATATAGAGCGTGGAGGCGAGGAACAGATGATGGAGTCAGCTGACGAGAGCGTCTAAAAAGGGAGAGAGTTTAATCTGGAGGACGAGTCTGAAGACCAGCAAAGAATCATATTTATCAGGGTCCTTATTTTATGACACGTATGCTCGATGGCAGGTGGTCATATTAAAGTCAGGTCTACTGTCAGAGAGAGTTCATGTTGCTGACACGCTGTATGGTCAGTGATGAAGTCCACCACACACAGGGAGAAGGGGGAGGAGCTTCAGCTTAAAGGGCCGCTATGCTCGCTGCGTCGCTGGGATCTGGAGATTTCATCCTGATACTCTGTTCTTCATGATTTCTCAGACTCTAGAGACAGAGAGTGAGACGTCGCACATTAACAGCACCCAGATTTATGCTTCAAGACCAGACTCGTCATCTTTCTGACATCTTGAAACAGGACTTGAAGTTCTCCTGATTCTTAACTCGTCAACTTTCTCCACAAAATACGAGCAGAGCTGCTGATTTCTGTTGGATTAGACACACGTTGATGCCTCGCTGCACTCAGAGTCAAACCGATAACACCACCCTGAGTCCTCCGCTTGTCCACTAATCCATTTAGCTGCACACACTCTGCCAGATTAGCTCGCACACAGATCTCAGCCTGCAGCTCCGATTGATCGTTCCTGACAGCGGTGATCACACATCCTGACGGACACTGAGCTCAGTGCTCAGCGTCCTGATCACACGGGGGTTATGATTTCTATCCCAGAACATAAAAGTTTAGGAATGAAGAAAACTCAAAAACAACATGTGGCCCATTAAAGGGAATGAGAGAGACCACACCTGCATCTAACAGGTGATGATGTCATCTCCTGTTTGAATGGTAAACGGCCTGTATTTGTAAAGCGCTTTACACATCCTGTCATCCACACATCCACACACTGGTGATGCAGCTACATTGTAGCCACAGCCACCCTGGGGCGCACTGACAGAGGCGCCACCGGGCCCTCTGACCACCACCAGTAGGCAACGGGTGAAGTGTCTTGACGAAGTGTGTCAAGACGAACTCCCAACTCTTGAGCCACGATCGCCCCTGAATGACGTTATTTTGGCTACTTTGTCATTTTCATGTCTTATCTTTATCATCGAACTAGGACTTCTGGGACATTTAGGCTTAAATAATATAAAATCTGAGAATTTCACTCAGAAAAACTGGAGCTGGTGCAAAGCTGGAGTCTGTTGGTACAATTAACTGCACAGCAGCCATATTATTGGTCAGATAAAAAGGCTCCAAAGCAGCGGGCCTGTCCTCTGAAACTGCTTCTGGCAGCGTAGACTCCATGATAAACTAAGGAAAAAGGTTTGTCTGTCAGGTAGGGCTGCCACAAACGATTATTTTGATAGTCGACTAGTCACCGATTATTTTTGCGATTAGTCGACTAATCAGATCATCATCCATTGGACGTAAAACTACAGCTTATTGCACCAGCAGCATCTGCTCTTATATAACTATCATTAGCTTACAGCTTTAAGTGTTTAAGGTATGTGCTAACTAAAAATAAAGACAAGATGATAGTTTATTAAATTTTAATGAAATCTGCAGATTGTTTCGGTGAAGTTTAATAAACTCCTTGCTATCTAAAATATAACAGGACACCTGAGTATATTCTCGAGCATCTCACACTTCTGATAATCAGCTGTCTGCTTGACGTTTATTCAGCTGTGTAAAAACTATAACTTTAATCTCAGCCAAACCGATTTACTCAGGAACAAATAAAATACTAAAAAAAGCCAAACAATAACATTTTTAAGTTATCTCAGTGACTTATATATCATGTTTAACCTGAGTAGCAAAAGACGGCGGTGGGTTTGAAAACGATTTGCCGGGAGTCCGGTGTTCTCACGGCTCTAGTTAGCCTAGCCCCCGGCTAGCTATCGAGCTAGTGGGTAACAGACGTCTCCGAAAACGTCGGAGCGCTTTTGAAAATATGTGGTGTCTTGATAAACTGAGCAGATATTTGAGGTTTACACAGCTACATTCTCGCCTGAAAATATGTTAAACGTTTATTTTGTGACCCAGAAAGAATAATAAGAGTAATATTAAAACTAACTAGCTGCCACCATTGTTGGAAACTGAGCTGGGCTGCGCTATGAATTCTGGGACACAGCTTCTTCTTCTTCGGTGTTTAACGGCAGCTGGCATCCTTGTACATGCAGTGCTGCCATCTTCTGTTTCAGTCCGTTATTACACCCTTAAATCCTACTACTTATTCCTGCGTCTTTTGGGATCTTACAAAGCTTCAAACGACGCGTCGACTATTAAATCAGTCGTCGACGATTTTGATAGTCGACTAATCGTGGCAGCCCTACTTTCAGGCTGTAAACCTGTTTATGTCTGCTGGAAAGTTTTAACATGGGAGTCTGACTCAGTGCTGGAGCCTCTAGTGGACATTACAGGAACTGCAGGTTTAGGGATTTTTGTGTTGGCTTCATTTTTCCTCCCTGGATGAACCTTTTAACTATCGTGGACCCGAGGAGACGCCTCGCTGCTTCACATAAAGTTGCTTTTACAAATTACTTTTACTTTCATAAGCCTTTGGGTGCCTGACCTACCTCTGAATCTAGGACGGAGACGTGAGTGGAAGAAAGCTCAAATTTAAGAAAGTCTTCCTCCTCTGCTGCTGGGTCTCGTCGCCGCCTTGTGATTTCCCAGATGTGCTGCAGTGGAGAGTAAGCTCCATTTTCTTATTGACCCAGCGTCTCTGGGGACAGATGCACCGAGGCCCTGCTCTCTGCCCGGCTTTGTTCAGGCGGAGAGAGGCAGCAGGTGCTTCATCCTGATAGTGAGTAAAGCCACAGAGAGAGAGGAGCAGCAGGGATTTCCTCACACACCTGAAAACCGCTGTCTCGTGCACCCTGATGACTCCTGATGTCGGCACGTTTCCTGTAGCGGAGCCAGCTTGTTATTCCCCTTTTTGTTTTTATTAGAAATCTTTCCACCTCGATTATTTTGACTCGATTATCTTTATTATCACAAAACCAAAGAGCAGCAGTCAGGCTAAGCAGGCACTGAAAGGCTCACGGTTCATCTATCTAGCTACAAGCATTGAACGGGACGGCGGCTTATGACCAATCACAAAGAAGGACAAGTCTCCTGGCAACAAGGGGAAATATAAACTGTATCCTTCATCCAACAAGATACAGACTCAGAGCTTTAAGTTGTTGGACTGTAAGAAAACTGTTATTACAATAATAAAAACCTATTTTGAAACCCAGATGAAAGAAAACAGTGTCTCTGTAAGTCGAGCGTCTTCTCAGCATCTCAGCTTTAAAACCAACATATGAGAAAATCTGAGCGATTAAAGATGTTTTACCGTCATATATTCAGCCTTATGAAATTCTTTTAACCCTTTAAGACCTACCATAGAACCAAATCCGCCAGAGCTTATATTATATTTTTACATGCTGTGGAGCCATTTTTGGGAGCATTTCAAGTTGCTATACATCAATACAACCATTATAGCCCAGATTTTAATAATATGTCTGCATTAAGTGCATACTAATTACATAAATTGCAAAAAAAGTGCAATAAACTACAAAAAATTGAAAATTGTTTTTGTTTTTTTAACATATATTTCTAGTTAGAGAAATTTAAGAGGCTTATCCCTCAAAACTGTAAATACAAAAAAGTTGCACAAAATAGTTTCCCACCACAGGAAATTTATTTTGAGTGTCTTCATAGTTTTATTTTTGAAATACACCAATTTTTATATACTGCAGGAAAAACAAAAATAAATATTATAATGCAAATTTGCAAAAAAGCAGCATATGCATCAAAATAAACTATTTCCAGCAGTGCAATATGAGTCCTAAGCATCCCAGAAACCACACAGAAAGTCATAAAGTCAAACATAACTTTTAAAAACACCAGTATAGGCTCATGAGGCCCTGATGGTAAAAAATTACATTTCCGTGAAAACGACGTCACTTCTGGTTTCGGGCAGGTCATGGCGGACATGCGATAGTTCGCGCTGATGGACGTAGGAAGTGTTACAAACAGCTGATCGGATCAGCAAAGCGTGTTTCTGGAATATTATGTTTTTGTTGCTGCAAGTGCTTTTTATGCAGTTTTTGCAAAACTATATGTGGAAGGAAACTGTGACCGAGGACAAGCTGATGGCATAAGATGTAAGTACAACTCCTCCGGTTTCATATGCAAAAATATTTATTGCGCTAGCTCACGTGGTTGCAGAGCTACCGGGATTTAAAAATAGTTACGCAAATCAGAGCGTGCTGCTCCGACCGGCTTTAAAGGGTTAAAAAGCCCGCATGAATAAATCGCAACAACAAAAACTGTATTCTTCTTCTCATCCTCACACATCAGAAGGCTGACGTGGTTTTTCGAGAGAACTGATTGGTCCGTGTGAGCGTGTACCCGTTAAACTCTCATCTGCAGCGTAGGTTACCGTGGTGATGTCAGGAGAAGGGACCCACTATGAAGTCACCTCCTCATATCCAAATCATGCCTGTGATTGGCTCGTTGTCACAGTCCAGTCAGCACATCGAGGTAAGACCTTTGACAGCAGCTCATCATGAGGCGGAGTTGCCGTCACGTCATCAATCGTAACGTTTCACAGCAGACAAGTCATAAAAATCACAGCGTGACGGCGTCAGCGTCCCAGAAAGCTGCGAGAGCTCGACCCTGATGTACAAATATGACACACAAGTTTTTAAGGGTCATATCCAGAGATGGTAACACGTTACTGTAATTAACTAAGTAACAAGTAAAGTAAGGGATTACTAATGCAAAAAAGTAATTAGATTGCTGTTACTTTCCTGTGAGCACGCTGCGTTTCTGCGTTACGTGGCAGCGACAGATGTGTGCAGATCAACGATGGATAACATGGAGTGACGGAGAGAGCACGACCATGCAGTGTTTAAAGTGTGGAAGTAATCACATTACTTTAAGTTTTAGTTTGTGAAAAGTGACACAAACATTAGCGTCCGCTGTGCACTCTGCACGGGAAGAAAACTTCTAAATCTGAGCGAGCAGCGAGTACTCTGCCATGGGAACGTGACACTCACAGAGAACCCCCGGCTCCGCCCACTGACACGACCGCTGTGGGCGAACCTCCACCCGCCCCACTCCTGCTCAACAGGTGACAACAGATTTAAGAGGTGCTGAGTCTTTGATTCTATTTATTTCCTGCTGTGTTTCACTTGCATCTCTTTGAAAGAGAGAAAATGTAATAACAGCACACGTCTCTGTTGCCTGCAGCATCTACCTGGATCAGCTGTACTCAGGTGCAGTGTGTCTGTATCAGCCTGTCACAGGCATCAATCAGAAACATTGGTTTTACTGATATGTGCCATTAACCTCCTCAAAGACACATAAAAAGGTTTAGCTGTAGTCAGGATCCTCCTCCTGCGTATTTCCTCTCGGGGCAGAAACTACTGGGAAATGTTGAGAGAGGCGATCTGGACAAACCTGAGCTCCACAGGTGAAACTGAATGTTTCCTGTTTTGGATTTAGGACGAGGCCTCGGAGCGCCAGTCCCTGCGCCTCCTGCTCCCTCGTCCACCTGCCATCGCTCACGCTCGCCTCCCACGACGCACGCACAGATGAAAGCCCGGTAGCTCTCATTACTGCAGAAACATCCGAGCTCGTCCTCGCTCCCAGGCCATCGAATAGCTCGCTCTGTCAGAGATCAGCACAAGGCGTCCTTCAGCCGAGGTGCTGTGACCCACTCCCACAGCTGAGAGCAAACTCTGAAGATTTAATAAGAGCGCTGCTCACCTTCATCAGGAGAGATCCCTCCACACCAGGCGTGACCTGAGGTCCTCCATCCAGACCGATGTTTGTGTTTGTGCAGCTCTGACGTCCGACGGCTCCCTTTATCCTTCCAGAGCTTCCTGGATCCAGATCGACCGGATCAATCCAGCTACGCACGAAGCTCCTTCACACGCCGCCAATGATGCCGCCTTCCTTTTATCCTGCTTTGGCGAGCTTTACTTCCTGTTAGGTTGAGTCTGGGATAAAAATGTTGAGTCTTTTGACTCAGTACTTATAGAAATCTGTGCCATCAGAAACTGAATCTGAATAAGTTAAATCTGAATTGTTGCCACGAGCGACGTATCGGCTGCATCGGTGTGACTCGATGTTTTCACTCAGCGTGGCTTTGATTGGAGCTTTTCAGCACACTGAAAATCACTGCCATCACTTAAAGGTGATCGATGGATAACTGTGTTCAGTGTCTTCGGTCTGAACGGGCTCATAAAAACTGTCTACAGGCGGGTAACTTGTTAACTGTACAGCTGCTGGAAACAGCTGGAGCAGATGTTCTCAGATGATGTTCGCTGTTTTCCGTTGGCAGATTTTATGCTTCGAGTTGGAGGAGAAGCAGAGTTGGGTGGTGGAGGCAGCAGTCTGTCCTCAGAGTCCCAAAGTGTTTCCAGGACAAATCATCTCCAGTGAGCTCTGGGTCCACGCTGTGGTCTCCTCCCAGTTAACCACAGCGCTCAGGTACAGTCGCTGTATTTCTCTGGATGTGAGATGTTTGACCACCATGACCTGACTTAGAGGAAGATCATGAAGAGGATGCTTGGAATAGCAGCTTCGTGTAGCCTCTCACACTCACAGCTGGTTCAGTGGACATGGAGGCAAAAGGCTCCTTTTTCCAACCCTTGTTGGGGTCTGTGGCACTAACAGTAACCTTTGTGCTCTTCTTCTGAATCAGGAGAAAATATGACTTCAGTATGAACCTAAACATGTAACTTGTGACCTGGAAGTGAGAGGAGGGAGCGCTTTCAGGCGTGCATACATCCTGCTGTTACGACAGGGCGTCTCATAATGAAGTGTTCAGCCTCTGGTTTGTGTTTCGCTGCAGGTTTGATGATTTTGTCTGCTCGAGGAACGCGCAGCTTCCTCTCAGGCGGAAATTCAGCCCGAGGGGGCAGCGGTCAGCCTGGGACGAGAGGACCTGCACACAGCATCCTGCAGCCCTTCATTCATCTTCGTCCTCTTCAGAGAGAGGCGATAACGGCGCCTCACGGGGCTGAAGCAGCTCTGATGAACGGCGGAGTTTATTGTTGATGCGTATCGAACGAGAGGACAATCAACCATCGCTCTCTGTGAATGATTAACCCACGCATGATCATTCATCTCACTTTGCACGTACTCCGGTGTGTTTCCTGTTCAGCCGAGGCGTCCGTCCTCGCCACTGATAAACGGCAGGCAGAGTCGAGCCTTTATTCACTCCCAAACGGGTCGTTTAAAAGTCGTCGGGCGGAGGCGCATAATGGGCCGGGTAATGAGCGGCGCCGCGATGAACAATGGAACAGATGGAGGTTTTTCTCGGGGAAATAAAGCGGCAGTCATTGTTTCACCGCCGAGGTTTGAGGAGCCGTCCTCGGTGATGCTCACATGCAAACATCAGCAGGGGGACATTTTTCAGACAATACTGTTTACATGATGGTTTTTATAATAACCTGGGCTCGTTTTAAAGGCTCGTTCACTCAGACACAACACATTTCCCCACTTTCTGTTATCTGTCCATGCAGAGACTGCAATTAGTGGCCAAAGTCGTTTTATTGCTAATTCAAGCAGCAGCGTTTCTATTTTTACAGCCGGACTATAAAGAAAAGTCCAGACGACAAACTCGTGTTAAATATCCACGTTTACAGCCAGACACAGGAAACTGTTTCGGCCTCAGTGGGACGTTTCCCCTTAAACGCCAAAGTGTAGCACCGTGTTAGCTCCTCAGCGTCGTTTCAGATCAACTTCAGAAAAATAACTCGTTAGGACCAACGTCTGCAGACGAGCATCTCTGAGCCAACATGTCGAGCTGTGAGCAGCAGAGGAGCACACCAGGTGATCAGGAGTCAGTTTCTGCTGCGATGTTCAGTTTGTGTGAACAGCATGCAACCATGGATCCATCCTGCCAGGTATCAGGGACTCAGGTGATGTTCTCCGACATGTGTTCTGATTGGCTGCTTCCAAAAGGATGATGCAGTCACCAATCTCAGTCCAGCAGAGCACTTTTGAGCCGACAGACTCTCATCACGGATGCACATAACAAACCTGCAGCAGCAACAGGGACCGAAGTCTCTGAGAAACGTTTCCAGCACTCTGTTGAATCTGAGCCGCGAAGAGTTAAAACCCAGGAGGGTGTCATTAAAATATGCAGTGAGCAGATGTCGTCCAGTAGACGGACTTCCTGAAAAGCAGATCTTGGACATTTCACGTCCTGTTGTCATCGTTGCTGATATTTGTTGCTCCCCGCTGAGGCTGTGAAGTCAAATAATTCATGCGATAGGCTGGAAACAGCGATCGTTATACTACAGTTCATGATGTTTATTCATAGACTGATGAATCCCATCGGTCACAGCTTTGACAGCCTCGTATTAAACGTTCAGATCGTATCAGCAGGTTTCAGCTTAAAGCACACAGGTAGCGCCTGGTTTTCGAAGCCGTCTCCTCTCCCTCATGAAGGAAGCTCCCTGCTTGAGTAATAAAGGAAGCGCAGAGGCTGAAACAGATCGGCGTGTGACGGTAGCTGATCACAGGAGTGTCATCACGTCTGTGTCGAAGGCTTTTGGAGGATTTTCAGGTGCAGCTGAGGTACAGACCCAGAAGTCTGCGCTCTGATATTTATGTCAGGAGCTAGTTAAGCGTGCTAACTGTGCTAACTAGTATCAGCCGGTAACTTGGAGCATTTATTAGAGCGTTGCTCCTACATGCAGCACCAACATGTGTGCATTGCCTTTACTTCTGTATTTCACTGTGTTTCCCTCAGTTTCCATGTTAACCATCATTTTGGCGTTCTTCCACGCCATTTCCTGTTTTCTCTTTCAGCATTCTTCTAATGTTTATGGCTCATTCTCTATTTCCTCTCTCCAGCCTTGTCAGTAATTTCACAGCCTGCCTTTTCCCTGCATCTCCATCCACGCCACATTTTCTGCAGGCTGCCAGACGCACAAACCGCCAACTCCGCCTCTTTTCCTCCATTATGTTTCCTGCTGAAGCCCAACGTTCATTATACAGACTGGAAAAGCTGCAGGTGTATAATCATGTCAGCCTACAGGCGGGTGTAGCTGCATCGAAGTGTTCGTGAGAGACCTGCTTCCTGAGTTAAAGGGCAGGACCAAAGTCCAGACTGGTGCAGGAGGTGGTGCAGTTAGCAGGGATTGGACTGCACACACAGGCCTGCCTGCACGGCGGCGGGTCGCATTAAAGACCGGTGTTCAGAGGCGTCCTCTCTAACGCCAACACCAGTAACTGTGGAGACTAACAGCTGGTTATCAGGCGGACACACGTTAAGTAAGAAAGCAGAGAAAATGTCTTTGCTGAGCCAAAACTTACATAATGAACTTTTCCTCCAATCAGAAAGCAGCAAATAAAACTGCAAACCCATTGAAAAGATTTACTTCACCAATCAAGAGGAAACAGGAATTTTCAAAGACGCACGTCGTCTGAAAGCTCCATCCTTTAAATACAGTCTGTGGGTCCTCCTTTTGGAGGTGGTATACCCGCCATGTTGGTCGCGTCGCATGATGACGGCGTCCCCGCTGCTGGATTCTTCTAAACGATAGCTGTCGTCACTCAGACGTTACGCCACACAGTGTTGGGGAGTAACAGAATACATGTACCACCGTTACGTATTTAAAATACAAAATATGAGTAACTGTATTCCGTTACAGTTACCGTTTAAAAAGGTGGTATTTAGAATACAGTTACTTTGTTGAAATAAATGGATTACACGGCGGTACTTCCCTGTTTCATATTGTCGCGGGTCAGGACTGTTTGGGTTTTGTTTGACAGCTACGTTCTGTTGTTCCAGGCGGCAGCGTTACGGTTGCCATGGTTACAGGGTGACGCTCTCTCTCTGCGTGTTTCCTGGGTGAGAGAGGCCTTGTTGTTGTTGTTGTGCTAAGCTAACAGGCAGAATGCTACAGGTATAGCTCTAAAGAATGTAGCATCATAGGCAGTGTAGTCCGTGCTGCAGGGAGAATGGACTGCCATACACGTTATGTGTCTGTGAGCGAGGGAGGGAGAAAAAGGAAAAGTACGAGCTGTCATCGAGCAGAAACGGGAGCTGGAAGCATGTAAATATAATAATAACCACTGCAGCCAAGAAGAGAGCCTGACGAGCCCAGCTGTAAGTAAGCTATTAAGACTCGACTGTACACCGTGTTCGTGTTTTCCTCTGAAACAATAAGTTCTGTTGGAGCAGCCTTTCAACGCCTCTCTCTGTCTCTGCTAGCAAAGTTGACCCAGACAACAAAGTAAAGCTAGTTTTCAGCTACGAGCCGACACAGAACCCACCGTATTAGCCAGAGGTCCCTTTACTACGGTTCGGAGCCGCGGACCTTCAGTAACAGTAATAAATCACAGCAATAGTACATTCATGTAGTTGTAAACAGCATGATAATATATTAAGTAATCCAAAGTATTCAGAAGATTTTGCCGTCTCATCCGTTCTTCGGTGTGACCTGTGAATCTCTGAGCGATCACATGTTCAACCAGCAGAAACAACACCAAAAAACACGCCTCACACCCGCGGCTGTGACATCGATGTCTTTGCACGCTGCCAGCTGATCGGGGGTGAATGTGATGTGACTCCAGTCACCTAAGGCGAGGTGTGAATGGCGACTGACGCAGCTGCATTAAAGCTGACTGACAGTCACAGGACGCCACATCTGTTCAGTGATGGACGCTCAGCGCAGGAGGAAGGACTCGCCTTCGTTCCAGCTGTTGTGATTCCCGCGACATGCACAACCTGGTGTTGCTGCTTCATCATAACATTGGTCCAGGATGAGCAGTGCAGCTGACCAATCATGTCGTCTGAACCTTCAGTTAGCTAACGCTGTTACAAACTGTCACTAGCAAACCTAACTGTGTGTTGGACGCGCTGGTTTTATACAAACATGGATACCTTTGTTTTCCCTTTTCCTCACACTGCAGTGCGATAACATCCCAACAACGTGATTGGTCAGTTGTTGATCCTGGACTAAGGATGGAGAAGTCAGCAGTCGCTGAGACTGGATGAGACTCATCCACTGAAAAGGTGATGATGATGATGATGATGTAGGAGCAACAGCAGCATGGGGAGATGCACCGCAGTGACAGGTCTGCAGACACGCTCCTCTTCAACATCTGCGACCAATAAGCAGCGAGTTCTCACCATCATTAACGCTGGCTCTAATTGGATCTTTCAAACAGCTTCCATCAGGAAGAAGCGAGCGTGGCAGCCTGCAGCTTCTGTCTGATGATGCTCGACACGTTCATGAATACACAATCAGTCTCCGCGTCAGCTGTCATTTCATATTCAGGCGCTGTGGTAATTTAGACAGAGAGAGAACTTCAAAACAAACAGCGATCGCCTCTTTCTAACTCAAAGATGAGTTTAAATTCACAGGAGAACAATTAGGACGGCGAGGCTGTGTGCGCGCAGCGCCTGCAGCTGCACAACATTTCATATTAATATTTATATCTGAGAACAATCCTGCACGAGTCCTTCAGCCCTATTGAAGGACCTTTCCGCTCGTAGCCGCTGCAGGCTGAAATCAGCTGTGCTGCTAATGAGTGAAGCATCTTAAACATGCAGCCCAGACGCTGATCCACAGTCAGTCCACACTCGTCTCTTCCTGAGACCCAAACTGGATAAAGTGTTATCAAAATGAAGCAGATGGATGAAAATACACAGTCTTTAATAAATCAGTCACATGATGACAGGGTGGGTCATGGATGTGGTCCAACATCTGCCCCTGGGACCGAAGCAGGGCCAGAAAATGTCTGAACGCTGAGCTGTGACTGATGACAACAACTAATGAAACACTTCAGTTTATTAAAAATAAACGTGACAAAAGTGGTGAAAATAAAAAGCTGAGAAACCAAAAGTCTGCAGCCCAGAGACGAGGAGAGCTGTGGGTGATTAAAGCTGCTCGCAGGAGCGCAGTGAGAGACTCAGGTTACCCACAATGCACTGCTGAACCACAGAGGAAGTCAGTCCTGCCCGTGGATATCTCTGTACGACTCCTCCATCTAAAGCACAGTCGTTACAGCCTGTAGTACGTCCTGTGCTGTAATATCCTGGAGATATAACTGAGCTATTTCTATATATTAGAGGTATTTCCTATAAATACAGGTTGTTGCTTGAACTCACCCACGACCGTGTTCTCATCCCTCTGCACTGCAACTCCTCGTCTCCTTGCCTGCCCTGCGGCTGCCGCTGCACCCCTGACACTCTGGCTGTAGCTCAGGTAGGAGAGCAGGTCACCTACTCACCGGAAGGTTGTTGGTTGTTGGCAAGATACGAACCCCAGGCTGCTCTCTCTGCATCCATCAGAGTGTGAATGTTAGTTTGGTAGCACTGACAAACCTAGAAAGGTGTTTGTGTGATTGGGTGACCAACATCTTCTTCTCCATCTGTTGCAGAATTCCTCTCAATCCTTCGTTCCTCGCTGCGTCTTCCTCTGTCACCCAGTATCCAAGGCAACCTCTCCTCGTTCAGGTCTCCATACTCCATTACCGTACAGCCAAAACCACATTCCCAGTATTCGTTGCTGTCGACTAGGGCTGCCACGATTACGTCGACTATCAAAATCGTCGACGACTGATTTAATAGTCGACGCGTCGTTTGAAGCTTTGTAAGATCCCAAAAGACGCAGGAATAAGTAGTAGGATTTAAGAGTGTAATAACGGACTGAAACAGAAGATGGCAGCACTGCATGTACAAGGATGCCAGCTGCCGTTAAACCCCGAAGAAGAAGAAGAAGCTGTGTCCCAGAATTCATAGCGCAGCCCAGCTCAGTTTCCAACAATGGCGGCAGCTAGTTAGTTTTAATATTACTCTTATTATTCTTTCTGGGTCACAAAATAAACGTTTAACATATTTTCAGGCGAGAATGTAGCTGTGTAAACCTCAAATATCTGCTCAGTTTATCAAGACACCACATATTTTCAAAAGCGCTCCGACGTTTTCGGAGACGTCTGTTACCCACTAGCTCGATAGCTAGCCGGGGGCTAGGCTAACTAGAGCCGTGAGAACACCGGACTCCCGGCTAATCGTTTTCAAACCCACCGCCGTCTTTCGCTACTCAGGTTAAACATGATATATAAGTCACTTAGATAACTTAAAAATGTTATTGTTTGGCTTTTTTTAGTATTTTATTTGTTCCTGAGTAAATCGGTTTGGCTGAGATTAAAGTTATAGTTTTTACACAGCTGAATAAACGTCAAGCAGACAGCTGATTATCAGAAGTGTGAGATGCTGGAGAATTTACTCCGGTGTCCTGTTATATTTTAGATAGCAAGGAGTTTATTAAACTTCACAGAAACAATCTGCAAATTTCATTAAAATTTAATAAACTATCATCTTGTCTTTATTTTTAGTTGGCACATACCTTAAACACTTAAAGCTGTAAGCTAATGATAGTTATATAAGAGCAGATGCTGCTGGTGCAATAAGCTGTACGTTTTACGTCCAATGGATGATGATCTGGTCAGTCGACTATCAAAATAATCCTTTGTGGCAGCCCTACTGTCGAATAAAGATCCTTGTAAACCGTCCTCTGCATGTTTGGTTCGCTCCTTGTGCGAATCCCTGGTTTGTGACAAAAGTATTCTGATGATTAGACAGAAACGAAAAGACAAAAATGTCCACGTGAAGTAAAACGAAAAATGATGATGCAAAAACGCCACATGTAACCAGAAGGTTTCCCTCAGACGTTCATGGTTTGGTAAATGGACAGAAAAGAATGAGTGAAGTCGTCACTGTGCAGTGAAACTCCTGTTTGCATCACAGACGTTTGTTTGAAACACTCGGCGTGAACGTTTTCATCTGCTGTGTTTTTAAATTCTTCACTAACTGAAGGCGATGAGTGACGAGGCATCAGCTGTTTGCAGTCAGGCTGTTTGTGCCGCTGCTGTTTGACCTTTCAGAGACATTTCACTCTCAAATAAACTCCGCTGACCTTTGACGCTCCGAAACTCTGCGGGGAAAATTGACCACAACACACAGGAGCTCTTATTACACATGGAATCAATACACAGTGCCTTTAAAAAGCCCCTCACATTCCAGCCGTCAATTAACTCCACCAAAAGCATTTTTCCTCCACGTCCGGCCTCCAGAAATGTTCCTGCATCATGAAAAATGTTCAGCATGTGAGAAAAACAGGTCCTTATTTTCTAAATCAGAGCCTCTGACATGTTGCTCTGTGTTTCCTGCTCCACCTGCTGAGCTCGTTCCCAACATCATTTTACAGAACTCAGTTTTTATGACAACAAATAAGTTAATGGACATAGTGAGTGAGACCTGGAGGTCCACCAGGCTGTTAGTCGAGTCCTCCTTAAATCACCTCCAGGTTAAAACCCTGAAACTAGTAAAAACAAACATTTGGAAACAAGAAATGAGAGAACCCATCCTCCATGAACTCAACTGAAACGCCACGAAACGTGAAGACTAATGAAACCGAAGCAGCGCTGCACACAAACCTGCTGCTGGAGCTCGTACAGGGGGTTACATCTGAACACCTTCAGGAAGAAGATCAGATGAAGGACATCAGGCCACTGTTCAGCTCTGATCTTGTCATATAGAGCAGCGGTCCCCAACCCCCGGGCCTCGGACCGGTCCGTGAGTCGTTTGGTACCGGGCCGAGAGTTGAGGCTCAGGTGTGAAATGTATAGTTTTCAGGGTTTTTATCGGTTTTCAGCGTTATTTTGTTATCGTTTTTATCGTTTACTCAGTTTTCCTGGGTCTTTTCACGTGTGTTATGAATAAATCTTCTTTTTTTGGTACCGGTACTAGTTTTATTTTGTTGTATTTATCCGCGACACCTTAAAGGCCGGTCCGTGAAAATATTGTCGGGCATAAACCGGTCCGTGGTGCAAAAAAGGTTGGAGACCTCTGGAGTAGGATGTAGCTACACGAGTCAGAAAAACTCACGTAAAGCTCAGAAATGACTTTAATTGAATAACTGATAAGTAGGGATGGGTACCGGTATCCGGTGCCATGATGGCACCGGTTCTGACATAAACGGTAGTAACCAGACAGAAAAGCAGCGCACATTTTGGTGCTTTTTTTCCTGAGCTGTGATACACTTCAGATTCTAGCCAATCATTTTAGTTTCCGAGGATAGTAGGCGGGTCCAGGTACGTACGTTCTTTTAGAGCAGAGCTACAGATTAAAAATGCCCAAGGTGAAGCGGTCAAAGTCTGGCTGTACTTCACAGCAAAAGATGCAAACTCAGCAGCTGCAACAAGTGCTTTAAGTGCTTTTTGATACTGTGATACTGTCAAAGGAGGTAACACCTCAAATCTGATGAAACAACTGGCGACGCATAGCGTTTTTTTAAAAGCCGAGAAATGCGCCGTATTTGATAGCTTGCTGCGAGACCTCACACCGAGCACATCTACTGCGGGTGTGGTGCCTGTTATCGACCCGGAGTTAGCAACATCCCCCAAAAACCCGAAGAGGAGAGTCCTGGCCCCTAGCCCTGCCAGTGTAGCAGAAATGATGAGGATGATGATGCAGCAGCAGCCGTTCTTCTCTGCGTGAGTAGCTTAATGTTGTTCGTGTGTAATTTACGTTGAGTAGGCTAACCACGTTATTACATTAATGCATGTAAGGTGAACTAGCAAACACCATCATAGCTACATGCAGCTGTCTTCTTGTTTGATGGCAGATACTCCCTTCACCCTGGACAAAAAGGCTAAAATGACCAAAGAAAAAGTGGAAAACAGTTAAACATGAGAGGTTTTTGGACAAAGTTTGTGTTCTCCATTGTTTAAGCTGCTTCCAGCCAAGAGTGATACCATATATGCCCCATAGCTGCAGAAAAGGCTAACATTGTTATCTTTTTACAAAAAAACAGCTGAACATGAGAGGTTTTTGGACAAAGTTCAGGGCTCCCCCCTCCTGCTTCCCCCTCCTGTCCTCCACTCTGGTAGGATGTATTGATGGGATGGAAATTCACACGTGTGGTTTCTTGTGTTTGATTTCAGGAAATGAAACAATGAAATGAGGAAATGGCTCCAGCGTGACAGGGAAGCTCATCTTCATCCACCTGCTGGTGAAGTCTTCCTGTTTTCTCACTCAGATCGAAGCCTTTACTCGAAAACAAACCCAACGATCATTAAATGTCATCGTTAGGGTTTGTGGTTTGTTACACTTCCAACCTGGCACGCCCACCAACGTGATGCTGAGCCCAGACTGAAAGATGATTAATGTGCATGTTTGCTACAAAGTGACTGCTCTGCCTGCAGTTAAGGTGAAAAGTTCAGATGGGGTCGTGACCTGTCAGGTCTTCCACGCCTTCCTCACCTGGAATATCACATTTAAGATCTCAGCACAGTTATTGGTTCAGTCAGAAGCAGGTCGAAGCTTCTGTGGTGGATGAGAGAACAGAGAGGAGAAACACCGGCCTCAGAAACTTGTGATTTCATAACAAAAACATGAACAAACAAGTTCCAGAAGCTAAAATTTGAATGCAGGAATGTTAGTCCACCATTTGTTTCATTCAGCCCTCCTTCTCTCTAATCCCTCCTCTTCGTGTTTCAAAGCTCGGACGGTTGTGAAGATTTACAGCGTCGCTACATGTACACGCTGTTCCAAGAACAGATTACACCAATCTCATTTTACAAAATACTGCAAGCAGAAAAGCTGCAGCAGAGCTCGAGAGAGGACAACAGTCAGCCTTTGTTTGGATGGAAACCCGGCGTGAAGATGTTCAGTGGGAGTCGGCCTTTGTTTGGGAGCCGCTCAAACCTCCACATGTGTTCTTCACAGCTCTGCTGCCTTTATGATCCGTGAACCGTCTCTTCATGCCGCCGGTCACCTGCGGGCTGATTCTCCTCTCGCTGAAATGTGTCGCCCCCCTGGAAAAGTAGATTAGCTTTGGGCCAAAGACAGAAATATTCAGGAACAAATGATTGGAAAAACATCCCTCCGAGCGATCGATAAATGAGGTTTTGGTGCTGGAGCAAATTAAAAATCTTTAAATGGGCCATCTGCTTGGCTTAAATAGGACAGCGGTCAAACTTATGATCAGCAGCTCGTTAATTCAGCTTTTGTCCACTTTGCCTGGAAGCACGTGGATGTAAACTCCCTCATGGCGTCTGTCCTTCAATTAGTGGGCGAGTGTAATTATGTCATTGCTGAGAGTCCATGAAGAAACATGTGCTCGCTTAATAAGTGAAAGACTTCCTGCTTCGTGACCGACAGAGTTCCTGTTTTAAAGGTAAAAAAGCTCATTTTAGTGAACAAAGCCACATTTTCTCAATAACAGCACTTTGTAACTCGATGACGTCCTCAGCTCGCCTCCGCTCAGCCAGCACGGACGTACAGTCATCACCTGAAACTGCCTCCAGCCCCCCTGCTGCACGTCTTCATGACTGAAAGGCTTATTGATCTCAGCGCCTCGGCCGAGAGGAGCTACTCGTGGACACAGACACAAAAAGGGATCATCGCAGTCCCGCCGCTTTGATGGACGCGCCATCTCAGTCGTTCTGCCCGCGGAGCCGCCTGCAGCCGCCATGACACCTCAGAGCACCTCAGACTGTCTGCATGCCAGACAAAAGACGCTCATCGAGTCAAACTGTTGGGCTTTTAGTCACAAATATATTCTTCGTTTTCCCGATATTCGCTGCTCCATGCTGCCAGAGCCTGAGTGTGATTGTTAGGAAGCACGTAGGAGGAAGAAGAGTGAATGAGAAATAACATTTTTATCATATTTCCAGTGTTTTGCACTTTAATCTGAACATTGTTGACGTCCTCAGACTTAAAAATCTGTATTTGAACTTGGTTTGAACTAAAATCAGAACTCAGACGCTGACATGAACATCTCTCCAGCTACAGCCTGTCATCACTCCCACAGTCCAAACTCATGCGGTCAGGACGGGTTAACTGGAAACTCCATACGTGTGCGTGTGACGGACTTCCTTAGACAATAAAAGATTTAATATCTGACAATTTTCTCCATAATTTTAGACATTATCAGGACACTTTTTGGACATTTGCATTTACTTGAAATTGTGACTCTTCCTCCCAAAGCTGAGAAAAAGCTCAGGTTCAGGAACAACAAAACCCTGGAGGTGAAGTCTTGGACGGACACTTCTGACATGTTCAAACGCATCAGTCCTGTGAGCTGTCAGCAGTTTGCTGGACAGGAAGTTGCTGCAGGATGAATAACGATGATGAAACCTGCACGATCAGCTCCCAGCGTCCTGTCAGCGCAGTCAGCAGGACAGCAGCATCGTTTCAGTCAGCAGATGCTTCGCCTTCACCTAACAGGAAGCCACCCGAGGAGCACCGGCCCTCCATCACTGATGCGACTGGAACAATTTGGCCGCGGAGACGCAACCACGGAGCAACGTGAGCGAGCAGATGAGGCGAGAGATGAGATTCATTCATCTACGTGCAGCAAACCGAGTTAATCAGAATCTGTCTGAGCTCAGATTTAACAAACGTGACGCCGCTCCTGCTCTGCACGACACCTAAACCTCACGGGCCAAATTAAACAGGCGCACGAGGATGGAGACGAGGAAGCAAAGTGGGCGGGGTTTCATGTGACTCCAGGTGATACAGGCAGAGGTGCAGCTCTTTGAAATCAGCAAAAAATGAACAAAAACATCACTTCCTGTGTTTTTCCCTCTTCGAATAACAGCTCAGTTTAAGGACGCACAGACTCACAGGAGCAACAAAGGTTTTAAAAACGGAGGACTGAAAGTCTGGGTGTCACAATGGCCACGGGCCGATAGCTAGATCGGACTCGCAGATAACCACAACAGAGACGGCTCAACGTTTTATTATTTAGTCAACAAGTGAATATGTGGCAGGGCGTCGCTAATGATGTAACCGTGTGACAGTGGGGGTGAACGGGGGTCTAGCAGGTTGCGACGGGAACGGAGCGGTTGCGTCTGGGAAGAAAAGAGAACAGGGTTAAGAAGGCGGCAGGTGCAGGGTATCCAAGCAGAGGTGAAACTGACTGATAGCGCTTCCTGGTGACCGGCGTGAAGCTCGCTTTGAGGGAGAGGCAGCGATAGTCCAGGGGAGTGGTGGAGAGGCTGGCAGACCTGCTGTGTCCAAGGTGGTGAGTGAGGCTGGAGGGCAGGCAGGTGAGGGTCCTCGTGTTTTTCCTGAATATGAAGATGATCCACGGAGAGCTGAGGGTGATAGCAAAGAAGGTCCAGGGAATCTGAAGCACATGAAACCAAAGTTAACAAGGAAAAAATGGCAAGAGCGTAAAAAGCCGTAGAGTCAACACCAACGTGAGGTCGTTGACGAACTGGCGGTGAAGGAGAGTCTGAGGGGGCCTTAAATCCTCAACCTGATTGCCCTGAATCAGTCTCAGGTGTGCAGGACTGCAGCAGGGATGAGGCTCCGCCCAGGGGTGGAGACCAAGGAACTCAGGTGATGATGGAATTTTCCAGTCGAGTCTCCAGATCCTGACTCTGGGTCTAGGATGTGGCTGCAAAGTCTAAGCTGAGGTATCTGCGCCTCTTTCTCTCCGGTCACCTCCCAAGGCTCACCTGAGTTATGCCGACGCCCCCGGGTTTCCTCCCAGTATGGCTTGGCTGAAACACCCCACCCCCTCGCCTGGCCTCTGATGTGGCGAGCTCATTATTGGCGCTCAGATCAGATCAGTGTAGGAACATGAACTGACCGGTGAATCGGCGGCGATGCTTTCACGCTCTGCCAGAATATTCTTCGGTCGTGCCATTAAAGCCATTTGTAGCTGATGGCGGCTTTAATGGCTCCGCTTTGGATAATTCATGTCTGTAATTAGTGTAACGCAGCAGTTTTGAATAAAAGCATCAGTGAGGATGTTTAATGACTCGATGAGACGCAGGGCGACCCGACCGCGATGAACGCATCTTTAAACCACCAGCAATTAAAGGCCAACAGAATTCATTCAAATTCAGAAATTCAAATGAAGCTGCGTTAGCTGAGGTGCGAGCAGCAACTCTGCACCTCATTAACCTTTATTTTACTTGGGACTTGCGGGCGTGCTGCAACGCAACGTTTGAGGTCAAAGAGGCGAACGTGGAGCTCTGCAGCTCTCTGGGTGGGAGCTGTCCCTCCCCCCCGATGGTCAAACGATAAAAGGACGAACTCTGTGAGGAATCATCTATGTCAGCTGTTTCCTTCACAATCTTCACATTTTTCCCTGAGCGCCTGTCAAACACAAGCTGGAGCGTCTCAGTAATAAATATATACTGCTCAGAAAGTCTGTTACAGCGCACGTTAATAATTTATTCATATATGATTAAAGCTTTGATCGGGTCAGCTGAGGAGTTTCAGCTGCAGTTTGATGAGAGCTGCAGCACCGGGCCAACACTGAGCTCTCGTGTGGTTCAAAGGCTTCCTTCGGTTTTGTTCAGAGGTTCCTTTAAGTGTTTGTTGCTACAGTTCAGCGCTGGGCACCACAGGAAGCACAGTGGGAGGTGATCTCAAATCAAACTTATATGTTTAGGATGGTTCAAACGTTCAGTCAGTTCAAAGTAAAACTGAGCCGTGAAAGCACACGAGCACGAGACGAGACAAAGAAAGTATCATCAACATCATCAGGGATTTATTTCCCGTCGTGTTGCAGGACGTGTCAGGATAACTGATGCTGAAGGATTAATCTGCAGTCCAAATCGTTCCTTCATCGGAAAGAGGACAGGAGGCTAACCAAAGTAATAATGTGCTTCTGTCAGAGTTTCATGTACACATCTGTCTGGGAAAATGCCACTTAGGCGATGACACGTTCATATTAATCATACAAAAAGTGAAAAAACTACGAGACGACTCGCACAGCTCACAGCTTCTTCTTTTTCAGAAGGAATAATCTTTGTTCTCGTACAGCCTCGTTCACTCTGGACTCTACTGTGACTCTGGTAGCTGAGCAGCAAATCTCAGAGATACATGAACCTTACTTTGGATTTCTCAGGTGAAAACAGCCTCCGAGTCGTTGGGGTGGGCGTGGCTGTGAGGACGCAGATGTCTGTTCGTGCACTCGTCTAAATGAAGTCCTGTTAATTTCATCCATTTCTGCACAGCTGCTCTTACTGTAGCAGAACATCTGTTTTATGTTTATCTGTGTGAGAGAAAATGTCTTTTTAAGAGCTCGTCACAGTAAATGATTGTTTGCAGCATTGAGTGGATTTACAGGCCACTTGCACTTACGGATAACTGGTCTGACAATCCGTGGATGTAGTGGGAGGATTGGAACTGGGCGAGGTTCTTCTTCCCACTCTGAACAAGCACCTGTTGGTGGAGCTGGTGGAGAGC